>NC_090906.1:11892548-11988895 GCF_040956055.1 Brachionichthys hirsutus | reverse complement strand
AATCTGATTACTCCCTGCATTTCCTGTGTTGAATCAACAGACAGTTCCTTGAGAATTGATCTGTGCAGCAAGGTTTTACCTTGGTGCCTGAAGTGGGGGAAAAAAAACATTTTTGCATTACATCATGAAAATAGCAAGACCCAGTCACCTACTCTGTCATATTGTGCACTAGAGTTATGTAATCTGATTACTCCCTGCATTTCCTGTGTTGAATCAACAGACAGTTCCTTGAGAATTGATCTGTGCAGCAAGGTTTTACCTTGGTGCCTGAAGTGGGGGAAAAAAAACATTTTTGCATTACATCATGAAAATAGCAAGACCCAGTCACCTACTCTGTCATATTGTGCACTAGAGTTATGTAATCTGATTACTCCCTGCATTTCCTGTGCTGCATCAACAGACAGTTCCTTGAGAATTGATCTGTGCAGCAAGGCTTTACCTTGGTGCCTGAAGTGGGGGAAAAAATTGTTTTAGAATTACATCATGAAAATAGCAAGACCCAGTCACATACTCTGTCATATTGTGCACTAGAGTTATGTAATCTGATTACTCCCTGCATTTCCTGTGCTGAATCAACAGACAGTTCCTTGAGAATTGATCTGTGCAGCAAGGTTTTACCTTGGTGCCTGAAGTGGGGAAAAAAAAAATGTTTTAGCATTACATCACGAAAATAGCAAGACCCAGTCACATACTCTGTCATATTGTGCACTAGAGTTATGTAATCTGATTACTCCCTGCATTTCCTGTGCTGAATCAACAGACAGTTCCTTGAGAATTGATCTGTGCAGCAAGGTTTTACCTTGGTGCCTGAAGTGGGGGAAAAAAAACATTTTTGCATTACATCATGAAAATAGCAAGACCCAGTCACCTACTCTGTCATATTGTGCACTAGAGTTATGTAATCTGATTACTCCCTGCATTTCCTGTGCTGCATCAACAGACAGTTTTGAGGCAGCATTAAGGAAGCGCTTGTTTAAACCCTTTCCTGCTGTCGTCATGCAATGAACTCCCATTCTGTTGGCGAGCTGTTGAAAGTCCAGTGTGTTAAAAACAATATTATTTGCAGATTATACTAATTTCCTCTGTTGTGAGGATAATGTGGAAGAACATTTGGATAAAGTTGGGAGAGAATTGCATTAACTGAAGAGTTGGCTGATGTAAATAATCTAATGCTAAATTTAAATAAAACGAAGTAGATAATATTTGGAAACAGAGCAAGTATACAGAAAAACTCCTGATAAGTGAAGTAGAAATTGAAAGTCTGAAATAAAAATCATCATTGTTCATCGGTCGTCATTGTTTCTCATGTACTATTCCTTCATGCTACCTTACAATGACTATGTGGCAACAATTATGTCAACGACATTCAAAAAAGAGCAATAATGTTAGTAACAAAATCATCTTATCCCAGGGTACCAACAAACTCACAAAATTGAAAATACTTAAATTTCAGGACCTGGTCAATTTCAAAACTGTTCAAATTTAGAGTAAAACAAATCATCAGATACCAGAAATATCCAAGAGTTTTCTAACTGAGGGAAAGTACAGTCTGAATGTCTAAGAGGAACAAGCATGTTCCAAAAAACAGCCGTAAGAGCAACTGTTAAACTGTCAACAATAGGTAGATTTAAACAAATCTTCAAAAATTACAGCACAAATACATAAGGATGGTTTAAGAGGTATATTGAAAAAAAGTACATTGTGTGTGTATATATATATCTATATCCTTGTGTTTATTAGTCCTTTTGAGTTAAAATACCGTAAATAAATACGGTATACATACATCTGAAATTAAGATCCCAATATTTTCCAGTTCCTTGCTAGAGTCTATCAAAGCTTAAGAACATTCTCCACTGCGAAACAACAGGAATGTCAAACATACCAGCAGCAGCAGCTCAGAAACACAATCTTAAATCGGGATTCCTGATTTAAAGGACGCTTCTCCCCCTTTAAGTCTTCAGAGAGCTTACCTTCACTGGAAGTTTGGGAACCTGACGGGTAGACAAGTCCCTTTTCTCACCAACAGTGAAGCTCCTGCAATGGAACTGGATTTGTGGGATAGTGGACTTGCCAGCAAAACGCTCTTATTTATAACCATCCAAGCTTGTCCTTGAACTTTGATGTCAAAGATCAAAGGAACCAGGAGCTAATTTGATAACATCAAGGGTAATTGATATCATACGCAGCCTTTGATGTTAAAACACACACGTGAGAATTGATCTGTGCAGCAAGGTTTTACCTTGGTGCCTGAAGTGGGTAAAAATGTTGTTTTAGTATTACATCATGAAAATATCAAGACCCAGTCACATACTCTGTCATATTGTGCACTAGAGTTATGTAATCTGATTACTCCCTGCATTTCCTGTGCTGCATCAACAGACAGTTTTGAGGCAGCATTAAGGAAGCGCTTGTTCAAACCCTTTCCTGCTGTCGTCATGCAATGAACTCCCATTCTGTTGGCGAGCTGTTGCTTGAGATCTGTTCATTTATATCCATTTAACTTGTTGATGCAGTCCGTAAATCTTCCATTTCAGTTATTCCTTGAACCGTTATATCTGACCAACGTCTGCCGCCTGCTGGACGACGCGAGTATTACCGTAGAAACTGTTGGGCCACGTCGTGGAGAGCGCCTGGCGGATGGGGACGTATGAGGACGGATGACACAGCTTTTATTTTTATTTTTTTATGATAGTAATCTCTCACACGACCCTGCATATTGGGCTCCCCTGGTCTAATCATTGCTTCTTATAGATAAAGCTGGGGCGTTTTGCTTCTTCAATCCCGTGACGTCATCCGTGTGCGTCCTTTCTTCAGACGCCTGGTCATTTCTCCCGTAGACTTTTGGGCTTTTGTGTTGCTGCCATGAAGCAGTAGAGTCTGCGTATCGCGTTTATCCTAAAAGACTTTGTGGTTAATCTTATTTATTCCAACATGGAGTCCGGAGAGGCCGCGGAGGAGAAGACGGGAACCCCGACGGCGGCGCAGAGGAGAGCCGAGATCCGGAGGAGGAAGCTGCTCATGAATTCAGAGGACAGGATGAACAGAATCGTCGGCTACGCTACCAACGAGCCTGAGAGTAACGGTATGCCGTTATGATTATAGTCGCTGTAGATTTAAAATAAATGACAAACCAGAGAGCAACACGTTTGTTTGTTCCCATATGAGAAGATCAAAGTACATTAACGGTGTGTGACGCGTCACGTGGCATCTTCTAGCGTAGATTCCAGCAGTAATCCTCTTCCTCACCGTCACGGCCCTCCGATGACGTCATCCTGCGGGGTGACGGCGTTCCACTCTTCAGACTATAGTGAAAGTGAAACGTAATATTTAACAGTGTCTGATGTCATCGCTTGCCTGCAGCTGGAGCCCCTCGGCGTCCCACAGAGCCCCACCTCCACCTCGATCTGGACGGGACGGAGACGCGGTCCTCCTCGTCGTCTTCTTCTAGACCGTCCCCCTTTCTGCCAGAGGCTTTGGGTCACGGGAGCCGCTCCCACAACGCCACCCCAGAGAGGAGGGCCCCCCCCCTGCCGGGCTCCGTGGAGCGGCACGGAGGGTCTTCGGAGGGCGACGTCCGACAAAGACCGAGGGGGGGGCACGTGTCTGAAGATCTTGGCGCTTCCCGAGGCCTGCAGACGTACCTTTCCCGTTTCGATGAGGCCATGAAACTGAGGGGCCAGCTGGCCAATGAGAAGCCGGCGCCGGACGGAGCGTCTGACTCGGAGGACTTCGATCCGTTCAGAGTCTTCAGGCTCGTCGGCAGCGTTCTCCTCGCTGTGTTCGTCAGGCTTTTTGTCTGCAGGTATCTGGTGAGTCTGATCAGTCGTAATGGAGATTGACTTATTGATCAGGATGCAGACGGCCACTGATCGATCATTCAGTAATCGTTGGGCTTTTACTAAACGCTCATTTGTCTCCACTGCAGTCGATATTTGCTCCGTTTCTGACCCTTGAACTCGCCTTCATGGGGTTGTTCAAATATTTTCCGAAGGTGAGCTCTTACGATTCCTTTCCCACCGATAGAAAAGTGCTCGCAGGTCGATTTAGGTTTTCTATCATGGTGATAATATGATATAACTTCTGCCCCCCCCCCCCGCTTTGTCCAGGTGGAACAGAAGGCCCAGACCACCATGCTGACCACGGCTCTGTTGCTGTCCGGCATCCCCGCTGAGGTCATAAACCGCTCCATGGACACCTACAGGAGGATGGGTGACGTCTTCTCCGACCTCTGCGTTTACTTCTTCACCTTCATCATCTCCCACGAGATCCTGCAGCTCGTTGGTTCAGAGACTCCCTGACGGGTCCGTCAGGATGTCAGTAACTCCGCCCCCCCTGATTTTCAGCGTCTCCTGTAGAACCAGGGCGGGGCCTTTGAGGCTAGATTTGTTACGGACAGACTGGAAACGGATCCTTGCAGCCTTCGTTTTAAAGGTCTTTCATCAGATCCTTCAACCCGACAGGCTCCCACCAAACATCTCCAGGGAGCGCCGCGTCCCTTAGGAACCTCAAAGGCAAAGGGAGGAAGAGTAGCGAACAGGGAGGCACTCGTCATCCAGACTGATTCTTGCAGAGAGAACGTGTCTGATTCAAAGTTAACTTTCAGTCTCAGACGCATTTCGTTTCAAGTGTGAAACATTGGAATCGCCCGAGAGCCGAGGGGAACGGTACCAGCCAGTAGTTTTGGGCACGCCTTTCCATTCACCTATAAATCAGAATCTGGGATCATTCATTAGGAAATTCTGACAGTAAATGAAACCTCAGAATAGCAAATGCTTTCTAAATACTCACGATCAGGTATGATGGACTTCGTTAGGAAATGATTATTAATTGAGATTCGCTCTTCTAGGACGACTCGGCCACCGACTGAAAAATGAACCGTGTATTCCTGACGGAGTAGCAGATGAGGAGCCGGAGTCCGGAGATGCTGCTTCCTCCAGTCTCCCGGATGAGAAACAGATTCCCTCCAGATTGCATTTTCTCTTGCTGTCTATCGTCCGGCATTCATCTTATGCCATGAACAAGGTTTTCTTTCCGCTTCTCTCGGTCGGGAAGAGAGAATTAACATTTAATGTTATTTTCTGCAGCTGTGTGCTGAAAACACAAAACTTGTAGAATATTTGTGCAGAATGAGTAGTAGAAGGACGGGGGGGGGGTTCTCAGCAGAACAATGTGAGTCGGTAGGACTTTGTGGTGAGGTGATGTTTCTGGCTTTTTGTTCAAGCCTCTTATTCATATATACTTTAGATATACTTCTGATATGTTCTCGCTTTACTGCTTTTGAGTTTTAGTGTAAATATATTTATTCATGTGAATATAATCTGTCCTAGTTCTCTTCTGTTTGACTGCCCCTGTGTTATCTTACATGTCTGAACCCGAGGAACAGAGTTCATGTCAATGTGGTGTAAACGGTCTCAAACTAATGCAGGAATATCTGAAAACAATCCTTCCAAATAAATACTCCTTGTGTGACATCATCAGTTTCGGCTAACTTTAATATCCAACGGAGCGGGAGGACGTTGGCTCACATTTCCAACGAAGGCTGCTGCAGTTTTGGCTTCACCAGCTGGGAAGGAGGACGTGTGATTCCGTAGAGGACGATCTGTGGGGAGGAGGACAAGGAAGGACAAGAGTAGTAATGTTAGAAAAAAATATTTACCGTATATATATAATATACCTAGTTTTTATGGGTTGCGTAAAATGTTCATTAACAGCACAAGCGTTGATTTATTAATGGACTTAATGCTAGACGTAATTTGTAACAGCATTTTAATTTTCGACTCGGTGGTAGAAGATGGATGGATGATTTCAAATCCTGGGGGACATGGCCAGCTAAGGTTACTTTGTTAACCCTATTATGAATAGTACTGGTTTATTGTTTATTGGGGGTGAATCTTCGGGGTTGGTTCTGATTTTCTCTCTTTTACAGTGTCACAAACCTGAAATTCACCCATAATGTAATTCAAATGTCGATGTATTTTTGTAGCAGTCATTGGGACCTCCTACCGCCAGATGGCGCTGTCACTTTCACCTTTTTGTAGCTGTCATTGGGACCTCCTACCGCAAGATGGTGCTGTCACTTTCACCCTACGACTTGGTCGCACTGTTCTTACGTAAATCCGGGAAGACCTATTTACAGCCAGCCGTACGCATGAACTAGAGAATTTAGAAGAATTAAGGTTTAGAAATAGCGATGGGACGGGAATCCAGGTATGGCGGAAACATCAGGTCAATTTGATTTTCCTAATTTCATCTGAACCGATTGTGACTGACTCATTTGGCTCTACGTGTATTTGAAAAAAGTTATTTTCATTTAAATAGCTAATATAGATTAGCATGCTAGCTACGACTAATTGACGATACACACCAGCCAACAGTTTTATTTCATATAGCCGCGCAGTATGAACGTAATTGTTACAAATGGTATTTTCTGCTAACGTGATTTATGGTTTGGTCTTCAGACATTACCGGAAACGTACCGCGTCTCGGGGACGGTCTGGTAGCCGATCAAAGAGTCGCTCCCCGGACAAACGTTCAAAGAAAGACGACCGAGACAGAGACCGAAGCAGGAGAGAGCGGTCACAAGGCCGGGACCGCCGCAGGTCCCGTTCCAGGGATAGAAAACGAGCCAGGTCGGGGTTCTTTGTTGATTTATATTACTATTAATAAATAGAAGAGCTGCCGACAAATCACCTGCAAGTGGATTCAGGTCTAATAATGTGACCATTACAATAGATTCATTAGGATGATGATGCCGAATCAGTGTGTTTTGCAACCCTAAATCAATAATAAAATAAAATAAAAATATAAAACTGAATTTTATTTCAACTATTTGTTTGTAGGTGAATAATATCAAAGCACGTTAGCAGAAACTTCCATTTGTAACTTTTAATTCTTGTTGTCCAGGCGCTCCAGGAGCAGAGACAGGAGGAGGTCCAGAAGCAGAGAAAAAAGGAGGTCGGGCAGCCGGACCCGAGCCCGGAGGTCTCGATCTGGTAGCCCCAGCAAGAGCAAGAGAGATGAGAAGTGGGTCCACTCGTAAAACTCACATACCATTACACGATTGTAAACTGATGCAGATTTTACATTTTACAAACATTAAAATATTATGTGACTAAGGTTTGTCAAACCAGCTGCACTGCTCCGATTGTCTTCATTGTTGCCTTCCATTCAGGTCGAGGAGCAGAGAGAAGGACAACGTTGATCCTGTAACTGACAAGAAAAAGATTAAAGAGGAGAAAGAGGATGAGAAGGTTGAGGATGTGAGTTCACCCAAGCCATCGCTCCTCTCTAAAATGTCGCATAGGAGAAACGAGGGAATGTCGCTGATATTTATTCTGCCCACGCAGCAAGATTTTGACCAGAACAAGCTGGAGGAGGAGATGAGGAAGAGGAAGGAGCGGGTGGAGAAGTGGCGGGAAGAGCAGAGGAAGAAGGCCATTGAAAACATTGGCGAGATCAAGAGAGAGTTGGAGGAGATGAAGCAGGGCAAGAAGTGGAGCCTCGAGGATGACGACGGTGAGGAAGTGCCGTTGAAAATAACCAGTCGAAAATACTGGAGTAGATAACCGGTGTCAAACTTAGCCCGACAAATGTCTCTGCATTTCAGACGATGATGAGGATATCTCGGCTCCAATGGAAGTCGATGAGGAGGAGGAGGAGGGGGAGGGGGAGGGGGAGGATGATGCGGAGGGGAAGGAGGAGACTAAAGAAGATGTGAAGGAGGAGGAGAAAGAGGAGAGTGAGAAGGACAAGGAGGCTGTCGTGGAGCAACAGCCTGAGGAGGACGACGTGGATCCTCTGGACGCCTACATGGAGGAGGTGAAGCAGGAGGTGAAGAAGTTTAACATGGGAGGCGTGAAAGGGAATGACAAGGTGAGCGTGAGGAGGAAATGCTGCACCGTTGCAGATGTGCAGGATTTCTTTATTTTAGTTTTACGCTGTAGATTTCTGATGCGCCATGTCAGCTTTTAAATTCTTGTTAACATTGCCGTAAATGGAGCTTCAAAATGTGTTTCTCAATATCTCGGTTGATTATTGACCAATGTTTATGGAATTCGACACAATCGTGGGGGGGGGGGGGTCCCTATCTCACATCGACATTGGATTTGTTCCATCTTTAATGCCTGAGGAAACAGATCCAGTTGAAATCGGGTTACATTTAGTAAAACGATTTAGTTTTTGGACCCTTTCAAGAGTATCTCTCTGATTCCCTCCACAAAGGAGGTTCTGTTTCTGCTGCCTTCACCAAGACGCTGGAATCAATGGTGGACAAACGGATTTGTCTTCAAAAGCTCCGGATCTAGAATCCAGAAGAAACCTCCGTTACAAAAAATGATGCTTTTACTTAACTTATAATTACGTCAAAGTTAATCCAGTCGCTAAAAGTTTGTTTTCATGGTGAAGGAATGTAAAAATAGAGATAAAATAAATGTAGGACAATATTTGTTGTGTAAATCACAAGATGGGGGGGACTGAGGGTCTTGACTGAGGTTCTTGTGGTCTCTGAGCGCTTTTCTAGTTGTAGATGAAAGTCTGTGAAACGTTTTTCCACTTTGACAGAAAGGAGCAATGACGGTAACCAAAGTGGTGACAGTAGTTAAGACCAAGAAGGGACCTCACACTCACAAGAAGAAGGGCGAGCTGATGGAGAACGACCAGGACGCCATGGAAGTGAGTCCATCATTGCGGCTCTCGGCGGATTCTTCTAAAGGACGCTCTTCTAATGACAAACGCAACCGGTGTGTCTGACAGTATTCCTCAGAGGAAGAGGAGGTGGATCTGCAGACGGCTCTGACGGGCTTCCAGACCAAACAGAGGAAGGTCTTGGAACCCGTCGACCACGGGAAGATTCAGTACGAATCGTATCGCAGGAACTTCTACGTGGAGGTGCCCGAGCTCGCCAGGATGACTCCGGACGGTCAGTAAAACGAACGCGCGACGCTCACCGCACGCCTTCGGCTGCGATCCCACTTCCCCTCACGCTGCTCGGCGTGAACCAACAGACGTTACTGCGTACCGGCTGGAACTGGAAGGGATCACCGTGAAGGGAAAGGGCTGTCCCAAACCCATCAGGACCTGGGTGCAGTGCGGCGTTTCTATGAAGATCCTCAGCGCTATGAAGAAGTGAGTCTGTCTGTCCGTCTGTCCGTCCTGCGCGCTCGTAGCTTTTGAACTCGTTTGACTTTTCCCTTTTCGCCGCTGTTCCCAGGCACAGCTACGAGAAGCCGACCCCCATCCAGGCCCAGGCCATCCCCGCAATCATGTCCGGCCGAGATCTCATCGGCATCGCGAAGACCGGCAGCGGAAAAACCATAGCCTTCCTGCTGCCCATGTTCCGACACATCATGGACCAGGGGCCCCTGGAGGAGGCCGAGGGGCCGATCGGTACGGAATCTCTCGCTCTTGCGCTAAGAGCAGGGCGAGTTGACGGAATCCTTTTCTCTGTTCTCTGGCACCCGTTCTGAAAACGCGAGGGCTCAAAGGCAGAAGTCGCTTTTCCTGATTTTGCCGTTCCGTGTTCCTCCCGCTGTCGCAGCTGTAATCATGACTCCGACCAGAGAGTTGGCCCTGCAGATCACCAAGGAGTGTAAAAAGTTCTCCAAGGCGCTGGGGCTCAGGGTGGTGTGTGTTTACGGAGGCACCGGCATCAGCGAACAGGTAAACGCGCACGCACACACACACACACGCACACACCGGTGCTTCCTGTTGGCTTTAAAGCGGCTCCTCGAGCCTCCTGCTGCAGACAAGGCGCGACTTCTGCACGATAATGTGCGTCAGAAGTCTCTCAAACGAGACGTGTTCCGAGAGAGAACTCTCGAAACCGTCCAGCCACGCCCACATCGACAGCGAGAGCTCTCGTCTTCGCCGACAGATCGCCGAGTTGAAACGAGGAGCCGAGATCATCGTCTGCACGCCGGGGAGAATGATTGACATGCTGGGCGCCAACAGCGGTGAGTTCGCACGCCCCCCTCCCTCCCTCCTTCATGTGGGTCCGACGTCGGCCACGCCTTGTTTCTGACCCCTTTTGTTAACGAAATGATCAAATACATAACGAGCCAAATTCAGTAGCGCTATGGTTTGACCGCCGTTCAGAGGCGGGGCTTCCTAAAGATCAGGGCGAGCCCAGGTAGGCGGGGCCGGCGCTGACTTCAAGCTCCACGGCGCAGATAACCAAATGTTTGCTCTGTGGATTTGTTTATCCTTAACCTGCGTCATGTAAAGCTTTTTTTTTTGTTTTCTGTAGAGACCGGAGTCTTAAATAGTTTCCACGCATGCGAGGTGATCTGATCCGTTTCCCTCGTAGGTGGTCAGACTTGCTTTGATGCGGCTCCGTCTCTTGTATAGTCACTTTTGCAGGTCCCTCGTGGCCCTCAGATGGTACGCAAGAGAAAACTAGGCCTAAATAAAATAAGCCCCGCCCACGTGAATCCGCTCCTCATTAGAATATGTTGAAGTTCCGATGTCTGCCTTCCTGTTTCATTGTTGTCTGGTAGTCTTCATCCATTGGCTGTCTTTTTAAAGAGGGCGTATTGAGTCGTGCCCTCTGACCTGTTGTGTGTAGGTCGAGTCACCAACCTGCGGCGGGTTACGTACGTGGTGTTGGACGAAGCGGACAGGATGTTCGACATGGGCTTCGAGCCGCAGGTCGGTGTTTCCCGCCTTTCTCTCCTCGTTCGCCGCGTTCGTCGGCTCCGAGCCGGACGCTTAATCCGTTTCACGTTTGAGTGTCGTTTCATTTCAACTGTCGGTTGGTAGCGACGACTGCAGGTAAACCTGCAGAGGAAGGAGGGCGACGGCGCCGCCAGTGTGAACGTTTACAGGCTGCAGTGAGAAAACAAAGTGGGTGCTGTGTGTGTGTGTGTGTGTGTGTGTGTGTGTGTGTGTGTGTGTGTGTGTGTGTGCGTGCGTGCGTGTCGTCCGGCAGGTGATGCGCATCGTGGACAACATACGGCCAGACCGTCAGACGGTCATGTTTTCAGCCACCTTCCCCCGAGCCATGGAGGCGCTGGCTCGCCGGATCCTGGCCAAGCCCATCGAGGTCCAGGTGGGGGGCCGCAGTGTCGTCTGCTCGGACGTGGAGCAGCATGTGGTACATTTTCACAGCTTCTATTCCGCTACGTACTTGGTGGCGCGCTACAGACCCTCACGTCTCGCCGTGTCCCGCTCTCGCCTTTTCCTGTCCGGCTGCAGCTGGTGATCGACGAGGACAAGAAGTTCCTGAAGCTGCTGGAGCTCCTGGGTCACTACCAGGAGACGGGTTCCGTCATCATCTTCGTGGACAAGCAGGAGCATGCAGACGCGCTGCTGAAGGACCTGATGAAAGCCTCCTACCCCTGCATGTCGCTGCACGGAGGTGCGCCTCGTCGCGCCGTGGAATCCACGAGTTCCGTCGTCACGGCTACGACGGAGACGGTGACTGTCTTCTCTTTGTAGGTATTGACCAGTACGACAGGGACAGCATCATCAATGACTTTAAGAACGGGGCGTGCCGCCTGATGGTGGCGACGTCTGTGGCGGCCAGAGGCCTGGACGTCAAGCAGCTGATCCTGGTGGTCAACTACAACTGCCCGAACCATTACGAGGACTACGTCCACCGGGCGGGACGCACCGGCCGCGCGGGCAACAAGGTGGGCTCCTCTAAAAGGGTTTGGGGCTCGCTCGAGTACGTGTCGGCTAACGCCCTCGCACGTTTCTACGCCCGCTCCCTCGCTCCAGGGCTTCGCCTACACCTTCATCACGGAGGACCAGGTCCGCTACGCTGGTGACATCATCAAAGCTTTGGAGCTGTCGGGCTCTTCTATCCCAACTGAGCTGGAGCAGCTCTGGGCCTCGTTCAAAGATCAACAGAAAGCCGTGAGTTCGGGGACGGTGGGGGGTGGGGGGGGGGTCTGGAACGTTTTAGTGTCGTGTAAACGAGTGTGTCGTCACCAGAATGTTTTCTAACCATTTTGATCGGCAGGATTTCTGTTTTCCGTGTCGTATGTTTCTGTCCCCGTTGTGTAGCCGTTAAATCCAGCGAGGAAATAAATAGATTCATGAAACATGAAGTGACGGTTGATTTTTTTTTTTCTTCTTCTACGCTTGCTCCTCCTCTTCTTCGTCCATGCAGGAGGGTAAGAGCATTAAGAGCAGCAGCGGCTTCTCGGGGAAAGGATTCAAGTTCGACGAGACGGAGCACGCCCTGGCCAATGAGAGGAAGAAGCTACAGAAATGCGCGCTGGGCCTGCAGGACTCTGACGACGAGGACGGCGCCCTGGATGTGAGTAACGGCGACGCGTCACCTGTGTCTCGCGTCCTCCTCCCTGTAGCTTTAAACCAGTGCCGATCAGCTGCACCCTGACTTTATCGCCCCCCCCCCCCCTCAGATCGAGGAGCAAATCGAGAGCATGTTCAACTCTAAGAAGAGAGTGAAGGATCTTTGTGCGAGCGGGTCGTCCTCCGGTGGTTCAGGAGGGGTCACGAGCTCAACAGCCGCTTCCGGGGGGCTGCCTGGCTTCGGGCCCACGTCTGCTGGGAACATCCAGAAACTGGAGATGGCTAAGAGGCTGGCGCTGAAGATCAATGCTCAGAAGAACCTGGGCGCAGAGGCTCAGGTGTGACGCCCGGCCGCTGACTTGTTGCTTCTTTAGTTTGTATTTCTTGCCTTGTTACGGTTCTTTTCTATTCTGGCGGACCAAACCGAACCGCTTCTTGTCCTTCTTGCGCAGGACGTGATGCAGCAGGCCACCAACGCCATCCTGCGGGGCGGTACCATCATGACGCCCTCTGTGTCCGCCAAGACCATCGCGGAGCAGCTGGCGGAGAAGATAAACGCCAAGCTGAACTACACCCCCGTGGAGAAGCTGGAGGAGGAGCGGCAGGCGGCGGAGCAGGCCGAAACGGTCAAGAGATACGAAGAGGAGCTGGAGATCAACGACTTCCCTCAGGTCAGCAGCAGCACAGGGCGGGGCTGCCGACGTCCGTCTGTCTCTTAGCAACGTGACTCAGAAAGTTACGGAGGGATCTCGATGAAATTCCCTCCCACCTTTAGTTCGATCGGCTTCCTGATTGTTCAGAAGGGTGGGACCCGATCCCACGCCCTCTTTTTAACCCAAGCCCTCGTATACTGGGGGGGGGGGCAAAGGGGCTCCGAACTGTCTGAACTGTCAGAAAACAACTTTGGATCTCTACCCCTGGAAAAGGTCTCTTAAAATCTCCCCTCTTCTGTTCTCCCCAGACGGCCAGGTGGAAGGTGACGTCCAAAGAAGCTCTGCAGAGGATCGGCGAATACTCCGAGGCTGCCATCACCATCAGAGGAACCTATTTCCCTCCAGGGAAAGAGCCCAAGGAGGGGGAACGCAAGATCTACCTGGCTATCGAAAGTAGGAGCTCATTTCTGTTTTTTATTCACACTATAAAATCATCCCTTCACTAAAACCTCTGAATTCCAATCGTTTTTTTTCCTTCCTCTCCTTTGGGACTTTTTACTGTTCGAGGGTTCTGTCTCCTCCTCCTCCTCCTCCTAAACCACCAGCATGTCCTCCTTCTCCTCCCTCCATCCACAAACCTCCTCACGGGTCTTATTGTGTGTTAATGTTGTTTTCAAGGTGCAAATGAACTGGCTGTGCAGAAAGCCAAAACGGAGATCACGCGGCTCATCAAGGAAGAGCTCATCAGACTAGTGAGTATTTTGGGGGTCTCTGATCTCAGAGTGACACGACTCATCGCCACGGCAACCAATCTAAGAGTCATTTTTGTCTTCCTTTTGCAGCAAAATTCCTACCAGCCAACGAGCAAAAGCCGATACAAAGTTTTGTGAAGGAGGAAACGAGGCGTCCCGTTTCTCAAAAGCCTCCCGTCATCTCTGCGGTTTCATTAAAATGGTCGAGAAATATTTTGTCTATATTTTTTAATGATATTACCCAAAGCTAGCGTGTGGTTTTGTTTTATCCTTTACGCCTTCGTTTGAGCCTCCAGTAATTTTTTTATATACAAATGATCAAACTGCCTGACGCCATGTTTTCACCTCTGATGGCGTTGAAACCCTCACAATTCTGCTTTAAATAAATGTCGTTGGTTCCATCGTTGGGTCGTGTTCTGTTCTGTTCTGTCTGCGTGCGGTTCCTCGGGTTCTGATTGGTCCAGCTGCTGGCTTTCCGAGGTTCTGCTTGATGCTGAGCTTTTTAATAATTCACAAAGCCGTCTCTGGATTATTCATCGCTACGTCTGGTTCTGTTGCTTTTAGCGTTGCTCCGATTCCGGACTAGAACTCTGGCCTTCCAGATTGGTTCCCCCCCCCCCTCACTGGGATGCAAACAAAGAATTCTGGGTTTTAAAGCGGAACCAGCGTTTTGGACCTTAAACTGGATCAGGAAGGGGCGGGGCAGGGGGAGGAATAACACCACCTCGCCTGCGCGGTTGTTCTGCGCATGCGCAGCCTGTTCTCCTGTCTTTATTAATTTTTAATGGAAAATGGCTGCGTTTCTGATCCAAACCCCTGGAGCTGGGAGATAAAGCCCATCCAGGCGAGCAGCCGAACCGCGCCGAGCGGGCCCATCTGGCACCGTAAAGGTTAACCCGCGATCGGGACCGTTCTGGGGGGGGGGGAATGGATCGACTCTGAAGGATCGGGGTTTTTTTTTGTGTGTGTCCTTAACCCTTTCTGCTCCGAGATCTGCGAACAATCGAGGTACAGTAACCTTTGGAGCGAACACGGTTCCGACCCAGTAAAGGGGCTTGCGCGGCGGCCGTCACGCCGACTACCGGTTCACGTTGACTCCCTTCCGGGACATTTTGAAAGGCTTTCCGTGGAACGCCGTTATTCGGGCCGAACCGAGGCTATATTTAGCCCGCCGCGGAGATTAGATCGGTCGTCTGGACGCAAAAGGTGCGGGAGTGGATGTGCGTGTTTTTTTTTGTGAATGAATGTTTACTACGGCCCCCCCCCCCCCCCCCCCCCCTAGTCCCTCTCCCAAAGGAGGACGTGTCCCATCATCAGCTGTTGGTCTTTCTGTCCTCTGCGGCGGGGTCAAGCCTCTCACCCCCCCCCCCCCCCCCCCCCCCGGAATGAACTAGCCGTTATTAACAGTGTATAAATGATTGATAACCACGAGGTTTGTTGTGTAATAGAGAAGAAGGGTTCGGCTCCGGTGGGTTCGGTGTCTTGCGTAAAAGCACCGTCAGAATAAGGTTTTGACTACCTTATTCTCACGGTTTTGTCTCCGTCCGTCTTCAAGTCCTCAGGGATAATCATGATGTCATAGTAATGTCTTAGGCTAGGCTTTAGTCTACCCTTGGTTTTGTCTTAGACCTGGCTTTAGTCTACCCTTGGTTTTGTCTTAGACCTGGCTTTAGTCTAGCCCTTGGTTTTGTCTTAGGCTAGGCTTTAATCTACCCTTGGTTTTGTCTTTGGCTAGGCTTTAGTCTACCCTTGGTTTTGTCTTAGACCTGGCTTTAGTCTAGCCCTTGGTTTTGTCTTAGGCTAGGCTTTAATCTACCCTTGGTTTTGTCTTTGGCTAGGCTTTAGTCTACCCTTGGTTTTGTCTTAGACCTGGCTTTAGTCTACCCTTGGTTTTGTCTTAGACCTGGCTTTAGTCTACCCTGGGTTTTGTCTTAGACCTGGCTTTAGTCTACCCTTGGTTTTGTCTTAGGCTAGACTAGACGGTGCCTTCCCCTTTGCATGTTGACAGTAACACGCTTGTAACGTGCTCTGACCCCCAGCACAAGATGATGCGCCAGGTGACCAGCGCCGACTTCTGCATGAACAGCAGGCCGTCGTGTCTGGCAGAGGACGGCCACCACCCGGCCACCCATTTTCAACTGTGCACCTCCCAGTCCAGCAAGTTTTACCCTCCTCCTCCATCCCTCCAGATGACGCTGGCTCCCATGACCTTACCCGCCCCGAGCCACAAGGCCATGGGTTGCCAGAGACAGGAAGTGCTCGGAGAGGACCACCGCTCCCCTGGAAAACTACCCAGCATTAAAAGCGCCGATCAAACTGCAGATGATGGCAAGAAGAAAACTAAGACCGCAGGGAAGACGGGCAGACGTGGCCGGCCTTTGGGAACCACCAAACTAGCCGGATACAGAACCAGCACCGGGCGACCCCTTGGCACCACCAGAGCTGCTGGGTTCAAGACGAGCCCGGGGAGGCCGCTGGGCACGACCAGAGCGGCGGGGTACAAAGTCAGTCCCGGGCGGCCCCCTGGCAGCATCAAGGGCCTCTCTCGCCTCAACAAACTGGCTTTTGGTAGCACCTGCAGCGGCGCCGCTTTCCCTTATCCGCTGCCACACAAGGAAATCCTCTGCGAACCTTCCTGCAAGGAGAAGACGGCTAACGAGTGAAGGTTCCGCTCTGTTTCTCCCAACCCGCCGTCAGTTCAATAAGACACACATGTACAGGTTTCCTGCCAAACGCTGGGGCGATTGTGATCCTTCCCAGTCTGCTGGGAGCTTACAGGAGGAGGTTTTCTAGCACTAACCGTGTCGTGTCTTCGGTGTGCCTGCCGCTGGATAGAAGACTGTTCTCATTGCTACCGCTGGAAACCAGGACGTTTTTTTTACGCTTTCAGTTCAGACTGCCGTGTCTGTTTATCTCGGAAAAAAAACACAGTACCAGATGTCCATTGAGTAAAGGGATCTTCTTTTTACTAACTATAGTCGTAGTTCATTTTGTGCTTTATGTAGCATTTTAACAGTGTTGAATCAAAACGTTCATTTTGAAATGTTTTATTACGTCAAACAGGAGACGATTGTGAGAAGACTGACAGCCACAACGGGAGGGAAATATTATTCAAGAGAAAAATGTGCTTCTATGTTTGTGTTGACATTTTGAAATTTCAGATTAGCTAAAGGTGGATTTCTGCTACCGGTTTCTTTTCTTTTTTTCAAACACACCCAAAAAAGCAAGAAATGAGAGAAAGCGGGGGACGACATCGTCTTTGCAAAGTCAATATTCAAAAAGAAAAACTCTATGTAGTAGCTTTAATGTGTCACTTAAAAAAAAAAACAGGAGGCATTGCATTTTTGAATAGAGCTTTTCCTTTTCTGAAGATTCCGCGGAACTGTTGGGGGCGGGGGGGGGCGGTCAACAGCCTCGCTTAGTGGCACTTCATAAATCCACAAGTAGATTACACCCCCACCTAAAAACATAAAAGCAGTTAGCCCAAGTGTTTCCAAGCGCTAGTCTCTAAACGCCCGCACGTTCTTCACATGTAGAGGCTATCAAAGCTAACGCCGCTAACCAAGCCAATGTTTTTGGTTTCTATTGCTCTCTGTTTGTTTGTAATACCCGAAATAGTGTCGTTCGGCCCCGATCATCCTTGTTTTTAGGAAATTATTTACCATCAGACTGACTACCAAACTGAGCTGGTTTCTGTTTGACTGTGTCGCCTTCAAATCAAGAAGAAAAACCCAAATAAGATAAATAGAGCAGTAAAACAACAACAACAACACGTGATCGTGCTGAAGAGAAGATGCTTCACTTCAGAAGGGGGTCAAAAAAGGGGGTAGATGCTGCACTTTGCATTTGTACAGTATAAATATGCCCAAACCTTTGAAGCCCAGTTTCTACAGCATAATGTGATTTAAACTTTGTACTTTTGTGACAGACACACACACGCACGCGCCACACACAAACAAATATTTACACCCCCTGACACCGACTCGTCACTTTCTAGGGAAAGACTTTCACCAATATTTGTTGCACATCTTTTTACTTGTCACATTATTTGTCATGGAACGGGATCCATACCGAACAAAACCGATGCACGCTTTAGAAAATACATTTCTAAAATCTCTGCGTCCCGAGAACATCAGCGCCGTGCGTCTGTAGGAATTACTGCAAAAGAGAATTGATACGACAATTTATGATGCAGTTGTAAATAAACTGTTTAATGTGGTTACCAAACATCTTATTTTTGCTCAAAGATAATAAGATTTTTTTTTTTAACCCATTTAATTAGCTTTTCTCATGGTTTGAATATCAGTCTGCAGACAGGTGGCGCTGTTTCTACAGAATACAAGTGCAGGTGCTTCCAAAACCTCCCCCCCATCTGTTACCTTCCATATGTGGATGACGGAGGGGCCCGGACCACATCCTTCACCAACGTTCATTTGTTTGCGTTCGTCCCAAAGTGAGTCTCTAAGAATCACGTTTGCTGTTTTAACCTCCGCTCTTTAACCTTTTTTTAACGCTCATTTTAATCAATATTTATGTTTGAACGTCACCACAGTGCTGTAAAACACTTTAAACAGACTTGTTAGGTGGTTGTGTGAAATACTGATTTAGAATTTAGTCCAGGCTTCATCTAGAAGTGGAGGATTCTACGAGAATTGCACATAAAGGACCCCTGAGAGTCAAATAGGATCTGAACCCACAATTGGACTTCCTGTCACTGATCATGTTTAACTCTTTGTTATTTGAAATTCCTGAATTGCTCATGACAAATTTTTGAAAGTTAAATTCAGTGCAATAATCTGTTGCGTGTGTGTACTGGGAAAACTTTGGTGGCATCACTTTTCATTATCATCATATTTTTATACTTGTGTACAAAGTCCTATGCCCCCCCCCCGGTTTGGTTGATGCACACTGAAACGTCCCACAAACATCTTCTCCCCTCTCCTTTGCCAAAGATCCTGATTATATATTTCACTGCAGGCATTTATGCTCTTTGATTTAAAAAATACTCTTAACACGTCGCAAAATAAGCTTAGCACGAAGGTTACTGTAAAAAGCCGAAGCAACACTCGAGACCACTGTAACACAAAAATAGAATGATTGTTTGGATTAGCGATGAAAGTCTTTTTTTTTTTTTACATTCATTGTACATTGCTCTACATTCATCACACAAACGTAGTGCTGCCATGTTTTTCTACTTTCAGAATCAGAATCAGAAAAAACTTTATTATCCCCGTGAGGGGCAATTCGTTTCACAGCCAGCAGAGACACACGCACGAGCAAAACATAAAAAGTGCATAAGTGGAATAAAACTTTGAAAGTAAATCTGTTTTCTTTTTTCATGTCACCCTTTTGTAGCCACGTTTTCTGTTTAACTGATGATGTTGTGTTCAGGTCTGCTGACATGAGGAATGTTGTTTGCTCGTCATCCATCACGGTGAGGTGGAGCCTGATTGGCTGCAGCTCGCTGGATAAGAACACACTTTTTCACATGTCACGGGTGTAAATGATACAGCAGGTAAATTCAATTTAGCTGCTTTAATTCTCTGTCGCATCCTCCTGGAACACTGGAAAGCCTTGTCCAAACCTCAGATTACCATTCTGTGTTCATCTATTTCACTATTTAGCTTTGAGATCTTATGTTAAATAATTTCTTCTTCTTCCGTGTATGGACAGGGTAAAACCATTATTATTATTTTTTTACTTTTACTGAAACACCTGACATTTTGGATTTGGATGTTCAGTGGAAGACATGAGGGAATAAGGGATGATTATTGAGGGCGAACAATATGGAACGGGCTCAGTGACCCAGTTAATTTATTGACATGATCATTTTAACGAATATTCCCAAGTTAAATAGCTGACAGGAGGAAGGAATCAATTGTTGACATTCAGTTTTCATTGTCGTTAATTGAGTTTGTCTCGATCGCCACCTCCATCATTCATCTAACAAATCTTCTGTTGTCTGTAGATGACTGAAAAGTATTACCTCACATTTTGAGAAGACATGAAGCTCAGTTATTTCTAAAGTGTGATTGGAGACGCCTGTAAAGCTTTGTATTATTCTCATTTTATTCCTGCATGATTGTTGTGGAATGTTTCGAAGTTGTGTAATAAAGCCGAAAGTTGAGCTTGTGTCTTGGAACGCTTTCAAAAGCAAACGTTTCAACTCCTCAACATCATTTCATGTTATTTCTGGTAATAATATTGTGAAATAAATACAATTTAACAATCACGCAATCCAATGACTATTTTTATAATTTCTGGGAGGCTATAAACGGCCAAAGAAATTTGAAAAAACACCTCAGGAACAATTAATGCCATAAAAAAAATAAAAAGAAATCTCTTGTTTCTTGCAGAAAGATGATGTGCATTAAGTCCTTTACAAAGGATTAATTTTATATTTGTTTCTTTTTGCCAAATTTATTCTGCTATTCATTCTGAATGTCTTTCTGTGTTTTGCATAATTGTTATATTGACATATTCGAAATAGACAAACAAACGAACAAAAAAGAAAGTTATGATGTGACAAATCTCCAATCCGCTTGGTCCAAGTAATTTCGGATCCTACTATGGCGAAGACATGACCCATCCTACTGTGCCTCTCATTGGCTAGTACGTGTTGTCAGAACTTGTCATCATTCGGTACAGCCAATTAGAGAAAGGGTAGGGCAGGTCATGGCTTTGCAATAGTAGAATTATTAAACTCGTTTTCCGGAAGCCGGTTTGGATTTACGGAAGTAAATTCTGTGGTGTAACATTTATCTTCTTCCGCCGGTGTCGCCGTAACTTCGACTGAAAATGATTACCTCACGTCGCGGCATGTCATAATAAACATTAATATTAGTACGAGGCTAAATTCAGAGAACATGACGGTGATTTGGAGCAAACTTCACATCTCGTATGTTTTATTTTGTCTTTGGTATCTCTCTGATGTTTGGAATCCTTCCTCTGTGTCGGCACAAGGTAAGTCAGTTTTAAGCAGAGCTAGTAAATTCATCTAAGTTTAATGTTAAGGAAATACGTTGTCGGTAACCAACATTAAATTTATTTATTGTCAGGGATTTTGCGAGTCCTTTTAATTTTGTGTTCACGTTTTATGAATTTCGGTTTAGACACGGCACTCTGTGTTTTACATGAGGATAATCAATCGCGCTGCACTCGACATTATAAACACAGATTGATAGTCGGATAGCTGTTCATGCAGTCACGGTGAGTACCGGGAAGTTTAATATATTAAAACATAGAGTGAGGAGGACCAATTAGATGAGGATAATAGCAAAATAGGTCTTTATTTTCATTACAAGCGTAATGAAATTGCAACCCGTATTTGATTGATTTTACTTTCATCTGGCAGGACCGTATCAGCACATTTTTATATAGCATCTCTCTGAAAAAGGTTTCAACAAAAACTCGATAGATGACAATCGGCATGATGATACATTTTATTGCAGGGCTTCTGCTCTTTTTTTGTTAGCAAGGATGCAAGATCAACTGGCAACCTGGAAATATATAATGCGTAATTAACTTTTTTTTTTTTTTAAGCCTGATTGTAAAACTTAATGAATGAAATAAAAATGGTTTGAAGTAGTTGAAGAGTTCATTATATGGATCTGGACCCATATCAGAAGGATAATAACTGACCATAATCAAGAATGGCTTTATTTTCAGGGAACGATGAGCCACTGGGGGTCACGCTGTCAGAGGAGGAGGAGAACAGCCCAAAGTTTGTGGAGTCGGAGGACCTGGATTCTCTGCCAAAGAGGCAGTTTATGACAGCCGAGATTGCAGATGCCGTGATGCGGACTGAAGCGCCCGTTGATCTATCTGGACTCGAGTCCCTCTTCCCTAAAAATGTGAAAGACTTCCAGGCGGGCTTCTCTCCACCTTGTGATGAGAACAGTCCGGGGTGTGGTTCACCTCTTCTGGCCCCTGTAGAAGAATCACTGGAGGAGAAGAACTCTGAATCGTCACAGCAGGTGACTACCTCGATGTATCGCAGGAATAGGAGCTATGCATTACGAAAAGAGAAGAGGAGGGTAAATGTGAGATCCCTGGACTGAAGATCTTTTTCAAGTTAAGGGGGAAAAAAATGCCTTTAACAACACACCTGAAATGATTCATTTACCGGATTGTTCTCGCCCTACTCCAGGGTTCCCATTTGATGCCTGGTTGTTTAGATCTCAGCTGTGGGTGGCGACGGCGGCCGTGCAGAGCTTGACCTCGCTTTGACTGTTTACCTCCAGGTCACTCTGGACCTGGTACGTGCTGACATCGCCGCAGCCGAGGAGCAGAACGCCACGGAGACGAAGACGTTTAAGGTGAACTGTGACAAGAGGAACATCACAGGAATGGACAATTTCACCGTGCAGGTCCTGAACGCCTCACAGGTACATTCACCTTGTGGTGCAGGTGTCTAATGTCCGGATGCTGCTCTCGGACTCGTTTCACACGTTGCCGTTCTCGTGTGCTTTGGTACGTGCTGGTTTGGATACGCGTTGCTGCTATTAAAGTGAGCGTAGAGGCGAGCTGTGCCGGACTTTTTTCTTTCTGCCTACGCTATGAAACCACCTGGATGTCCCGTCTCCTGCGAGAGGAGAAGATGGCGTCGTCAGTTCTTGTTCTTCTTTCTGTCAGGACCTGATGGACTTCCTGAACGCTAACGGCACGGAGTGCTCCATGGTTCTCTTCTACACGGCCTGGTGCCAGTTCTCAGCCAGCCTGGCGCCTCACTTCAACGCCCTGCCCAGAGTCTTTCCCAGCATGCACTTCCTGGCACTAGACGCCTCAGAGCACAGCAGGTAACGCCCGTGTTTCTGGTGGCGCCGCATGGGGCGGCTGTGTGAGCGACCCACCTGCTATAATACACTGAAAGTGAGCCCGGCAGGCCCTGGTGAACATTTAAAACCCTCACGTCTCGTCCGTCTCCGTCTTCCACCAGCCTCTCCACCAGGTTTGGGACCGTGGCGGTGCCAAACATCCTTCTGTTCCAGGGAGCCAAACCCATGGCTCGCTTCAACCACACCGACAGAACGCTGGAGACACTGGCCTCCTTCATCGCCAACCAGACAGGTGCGAGAAGAGAGGAGGTGATCTGGGGGTCAAAGAGATTTCTCTCTCTCTCTCTCTCTCTCTCTCACTCGCCACACTTGATGAAGTATTTGTCGTTTTGGCAGAAACGAAACTCTTCTTGTCACTCAGTTCTTGGTCCGGGGGCACTGGACTGATGTCACCCTGCTGCTTGTACTTTCATAGGGAAGGAAAACGTATTCTCTATATACAAACAAAGTACTTAATTTTTAGATGAACAGTACTGTGTGTACTCTCTCCTAAACACGACCAGTCCCCGTGAAACCGTCTGAAGTCCGCCGGTCCAGTCAAACATGCCATCGTCACACATTAAGCCCGCTCTCTCTTCTGTTTCAGGGTTTGACGCCGCTTCGGACAGAGAGGTGTTGGAAGCCGACCGTCAGGGCCCCCTCCCCAGTGTCCCGGTGAAGAGCATCGACTGGCTGCTGGTCTTCTCCATCCTCTTCATCACTGGCTTCACTCTGTACGCTATCCTGCGGACAGACAGCATCCGCTGGCTCATTCCAGGACAGGAGCATGAACATCAGGACTGAAAACTCAGATTCCAAGTCAATGGGTGTAAATTGTTATTTGATAATTGTGTTAGTTTCTCATTAAAATAAGCCGTTCCTTATTTGTGTAGACTTGTCATGCTTGATGATAAATAATATGAGGCGCTAATATTATTGCAGGGTTGTTCTACTCTATTGTTTTCATGCAGTGTTCCCTTCCAGCTATAATGCTAAAGTGATGAAAAACTTCACTGATGTAAATATCAAAGTAAAAACTGCAGTGGCATTTAGTGTAAATTTGTTTAAGTTTGAATTAGAGTTAATTCCTGTTATTACAGTAACGTAAACACCTAGTCATTTTATATTAAATTCAGTCAGGATGTATGCATTTATGTTGTCAAAGTCAGAATTATTTCTTTTTAATGCTCTTCCAAACTAAATGAACTAAATATTGTCAGTTTAAAGCTAAAACCATGCCTTCTGTGTTGCGGGCTCCCATGTCGACTGTATTTGTGATCAGGCAGTGAACTGAACAGCTACGTGAAGCTTTGAGAGTGGCCGGGGGCAGGCAGACCGGTCACCGGAGTCGGACCAACCGGACCCCAGCCGAGGCCCAGCGGGCCGGTCGCAGCTCATGTCGGTGTTCATTTGTAGCCTGAGGACGGGCAACTCGCGGCTCCACCGCGGCGGTCTGCGGCTGTTATCGCGCTCCACACTCCGCTCGTGTAAAATGGTGAGTCCTGCAGCTACTGCTAATGCTAGTTAGCGCCCAGTGCTGGTTAGCATTAGCACTTGGCTTCTGATCAAAGCGAGGGGCGTCCTGTGACGTAATAACAGAACTCCATTAGAAAAACACTGAATTTAATGTTTACCTGGATTTCCACGCCGCATGAAGACATTTTTGTGGCGCGTCATAAATCAAATTCCGGTCGGAGTAAAAGTTTTGATTTGATGGACATAAACCATTTAAGTGTTAATCTTTTACGTCTAAAGAATTTCAGGTCTGTGCGCGTTTTGGAACGTTAATTAATTCTGATGTGTGCAATATTATTGCTGGATTGAGTCTTCTCGAAAAAGATCGATTATTTTGTATAAATAAGCCAGAGTCAACGTTATGAATTTCGTTGTAATAAAAAAAATATAAGTGTTGAGAATGTACATTGAATAATTAATAAATAATGAATAATTTATTAATTATATTAATAATAATAAATAGTTTAAAACCACATGAAAATCAAATCGGTCGTTTGGTCGGCTTTAGTTCTGATTATCGGCGCAGGGTTTCCCCCTTGTGGACGCAGCACGAATAGCACTTGCAAAGACCTCCCAATCAGTTCAATGGAAATGCTAATATTTCCACTGATATATATAGAGATTGTGTAATATGAACAACAAATGCATTTAGTTCCTGACCTTCCTGGAGATTAGAAGCATTGCACACAATAATTAAAGCATATTTATGTTGGCAATTTGAGCTCTAAAATGAGCTTTCTCTTGGGTGTTTGAAGCTAATTCCTTACTTATTTGTCCGACATAATGGCTTTGACGCATTCTGAGTTTGTTGTGTTCCTCCAGTCCTTGGACTCCCACTGGCTCTCCCCTGCAGAACGGGATCAGCTGGTGATGGCGCTCAGGCCCACAGGCTGGATGGAAGTGGACGGCCGCAACGCTATCTTCAAAGAGCTGCACTTTAAAACCTTCAATCAGGTGTGTGTCGCTGTGTCTTACTCGTGTTGGGGAACATTTCTGCAGAGCGAAGGCACCTTTCGCCTTCCTTTTTTTTTTCTTAGTTGGAGGCTTTGACCGGGTTGGCTAAATGTTAGGTGTAGTCAGGTTACGGTCAGGTGTATCTGATTTACTGTTTCCTGTTTCCTGTTTCCTGTCATGCTTGCGCTGCGAGGCTGCATGACATCTGAAAATAAACTGACTTTGTGGCGTCCTATTTTTCGGCGGTTTATGTTGCAAAAAGAAAAAAGACCAACATTTCCAGAGATTCCTGCAGTGTATTATTGCTTTGTGGACGAATGGGGGGGGGGGGGGGGGTTCGCCTCAGCTCTCTGAGTTTGTGACGAACATGCAGCCGTTATTAACGGCGGTGTGTTCTCACATTGCAGTTCATGTCCTCCTCCTGGGCGGTAAAGGAAACACGGAGCTCTATTCTCCGGTGCCGTTCTGGTCGGGCCGTTTGCGTCTTCCCCCTCAACCTGCACGAACTGCAACGTCTCAGGGCCACTTAGCGGACTTCCTCTAATCCAACCCTGAGTTGCTTTAGCCTCTAGGATAGTCTGTTTTTACACTTCCCCCGTGTTTGAAGTCAGGTGGCGGCGCTGACCCCTCCCCCCACCCCCCCCATCTGCTCCTCCCGGCTCTAAAGCCTCTCCTCTTACCGCGACACGTCAGCCTGCATTACTCTGAGACGCAGCAGGGCAGCCAGTTGCAGCAATTGGGGCTTCGATCAGAATGATTTCTTCAACAAACAACCAAAATGGGTTAAAACGTTTCATCTGCTTCACAAACCGCTAACGGCCTCGTCGTCCTTGCTGGTCGCTGCTTTGCTTTCTTCTTCCTGCTCATTGCCACCCGCCTTTCCCCAGCTCTCTCCATCTTTCTCTATCTTTTGTTGCCTGCCCTTATTAATTTTTTTCTTTTTTCCTGAGGAATGATCTCATGTTGTTGCATTTTTGCATGCTGCCAGACTCTGCAGCCAATCCTCAGATGCATTTTTACGAACTCTTCAGCTCCTTTTTTTTTTTTTTACGATTGTTCTTTAAGGGTTTCTACCAAAAGGCCACAGAGATGAGGAGCGACATGCTGGCTGATATCCATTCACCAATTATCTGCATTCATGGGCTCCGGGAAATCAGATCTCTAAGAGTTTATAATGGGGGGGGGGGAACAAATTGCACTCCAGCGAGTGGAGGCATTTCCCCCTGTGGCCTCTAGGGGTCAGTAGAGACGTGTCTACAATTGTGTTGAGGCTGCTTTGGGACCAATAACAGCTGCAAATGAACTGAAGAAGAAGAAGACAGCTGGCTTTGCTTTATTTTTATTTAATTGCAGTACATGGAGAGCGTCAGCGCTGCTGTGCCCAGCACCGTCATGTGTCTGCCCCTGGTGGATGAAGTGCGTTATAGCTGCAGCTCGTTGTCCCCATCAAGCCTGCTAATATTTAATCAGGCTTGAGAGCTGAAATCCTCCCGCTGGAGTCGCTTTGTTCAGCCTCTGCAATTATACGTGGGATAATCTGCGTGTCTTTAATGCTCTAAATGATTGTGCTTATTTCCAAGTTGCAGTCTGTGATATTGTTTACGCGGCCGGGATGCTGTCCTGCGTGTTTACAGGTAAACATCTGCTTTACATTTCTGTGATGAAGAGGAAGCATTCATTCGACAGAAGCCGTGAGATGCTGTTTGTGTAGCAGAGGCGACCCCGTGTGTGCGCTCCGCCCAAGCTAGAATGGTCCACGGGTTCAGCTGTTCGGTGATGGGAGCTCGAAACAGATGCATTGTGGGGGTTTGAAAAATGTCGGATTGCTGTCAGGAGTCTCTCCTGTGATCATCTGCATTCTGGGTCAGGGCACCGGGCCTCGGGTCAGCTCAGAGGTTCAGGCAAGCCCGTTGGCGGTGTAAGGGTTCCTGCTCGCCCTTTATTGACGCCGCCTACATGAATGTCGTCTGACGTGAACGTATTAGTCACTAAATGAGTTTGGACCGTTGTCGGGCATCAGAGTGAAGCTCCTCTCGTTAGACTGTGATGTCACAAGCCCAGCGGCGCTCCGCTGTGATGTCACGAGCCCAGCGGCGCTCCGCTGTGATGTCACGAGCCCAGCGGCGCTCCGCTGTGATGTCACGAGCCCAGCGGCGCTCCGCTGTGATGTCACGAGCCCAGCGGCGCTCCGCTGTGATGTCACGAGCCCAGCGGCGCTCCGCTGTGATGTCACAAGCCCAGCGGCGCTCCGCTGTGATGTCACAAGCCCAGCGGCGCTCCACTGTGATGTCACAAGCCCAGCGGCGCTCCGCTGTGTGGACGAACCTCAGCGGCGCAACGTTCTCTGCTTTAAATTACACGTGAGCCTCGTCCGGCCAGAAGAGCTGCTTAGGAAAGAAGAAGAAGAAATGAGACACGAGGTGCGATCATCATCATCATCATCATCATCATCATCATCAACGCCGCCGCAGCTGTGCGGCTTACAGCATTCCTGTCTTTGACTGCGGAGAAGCGAAGGTTTCCAGAGGGCTGACGCTAACATGGGTGATGATGGGGGGGGGGGGGGGGGGTGTTGCAGTCTAATCATCATGGCGGTGGGTAATGGAGGAGAGCATCATCATGCGTGTGTATGTGGGCGCACGCCCATGTGTACACTGAGGAGGTGTGTGTGTGTGTGTGTGTGTGCGTGTGCGTGTGTGTACGAGGCACAATCTGCATGCACTTAGTCCTGGCAGGACGGAGCAGGCGTCTCTAAGCCCCCGCCGGACCGCACGGCGGTGGAAAGCCCATCTGTAAATAACAGACATGTGTTTGAAACCGAGTCCCGCCTTCCAGCCGACGGCCGCAATGAGAGCGAGAACGCCGTTCCGACGTCCAGCGTTGTGTGACAATCATGCCGTAATAGCGCCCAATCGGCCCCTCAAGCGCGGGAGCGTGGGGAGCGGGGGCTCGGCCGCCGCCGCCGCCGCCGGTGTTTCTGATTATTTGAGATGGGGCCTGCAAAATGTCACGTCAAATTATCCTGACGGCTACACCCCGCCGGGCTGGGCGGAGCCATGGTCGACTCCACGGTACGATACAAGCAGGGTGAACAAAGCCGTTTAGGAGGTGGAGTCCTTGACCTCTGACCTCTGGGGGGGTGTCCCCTGGCTTTGTTTGGTTGCGGTTCGCTCGGTCTCAGTGTCATTCCGGCTGGTTCAGAACGCGAATAAGAGACACCCTTAGTCGGAATTTGGATTTATTCAGAGGAGGGAAAAGCTCCTTTTTATTAACATTGAATTTAAGTGAGCGGCTTCTGGTCCGGAGTCTCCAGACGAGAAGTTCCTTCTGCCGAGTTGGGGAATCTGTGGGACGGTCTGGTCCAGATGTGAAGGCAGATGTGCGCTGCGCTGGGCTCTGTTCCCGTGGTTCTGTTGCTCTGTAGTGCCGTGACCCATTTGGAAGACATTTAATGGGGTCCCTCATGTGCGGAGGGACGGTGTGATGCTGACCACGGCCAGAAGCCCGGAAGCACCGGCGTTTCTGAACCCGGTGCCCCGTTTGTTCAGTCTAATCACAAACAGTATATATATAATAATAATAATATAACATTGATCAGGACAAGCACCGCTAGCATCCGTAGCTGACGTCCAGAGAGATCCGATCCACCGTCGGGCTGGGAAGTGGGTTTCTGAACCGGGACAGTGTGCAGGAACCCCTAAGGGGGGGTCCTTTGACCCGCCGCTCGGTGTTCCTCAGCTGCACATTAGCCGGCGCTCAGCCCTGAGAGACATGTTTGTGCAACACCTGACATGACGGCTGCTTAGCCGTCTCCATTACAGCCAATAAGGGCTGAGGGAAAGCAGGCCCACCTCGCTCTCCAAATTGGTGCCAGTGGGGTCAAGTTGCAGGAATATGCCAATTACTTAAATTGATCGGGAGACGGTTTTCCTTGATAACCAATTTGATCAGGCTGCCGATCATGTTTCGGACATTCTGCTGCGCAGACACCAAACGAGACGGGGGGGGGGGGGGGGGGGTACAATGCAGTGAGAAGGCGAGACGCAATTTGTTCCATGAGAGCAATTCTGTTTGGTATCAGGTGGTGGATGGGGCGCAGCCCGGCCCGTAAACAAAGGCGTTTCAGTCGATTTAATTAGGCAGGGAGGAAGTATTTACGGGCTTAATTGAGATTGCAGGGGGAAATTGCTCTCAAATAGGTCTACCTGATTTTTATTCCCCCCCCCCCTCTCCATGGCGACTATTTCACTCTCCTCTTTGTAGATAATTAGAATAGCCATAATCCCTCTGTGGATGGCTGTGATTGGAGGAGCCACATGCCGGACTGAAATGAAGCGCGTGTCTGTGAGCGTCTGCGTTGTGTCGGCGTGGCAGAATTCCCATTCCTCCGTAGCCGGAAGCATTTGAATGATTCAATAAAGCAAATGTTTGGTTGGGCTGGGGGCTGGACTGTCCACCCCGGGTGTGTCCTTCACTTCCCTTTCACTGATTAGTTTATTGACTCCATCTTCAGGATAGATTTAGAAACATTCTGAAACTAGAAAAACACCCAGAGAGCGCAGACCTCCGCCAAGCAGCTCTTTTCCCTCCTAATTGGATTTACAGGGTGATCTGGATCGTCATCAAAAGGTTCTAGATTGTTCTTCGTACCTTTAAAAGATTTTTGGTGAGTGAATTGAATGCATATTTTACAAGAAAATATTATTTTAAAAAGCCCCCCATTATAACTAAATGGGAAAAATCCGGATCAGATCCCAATAAAACTTGGTGGTAAAATAGATAATCGCGTTTAATTTGTTTATTGAGACATAATTGATTTAAAAAGTGCATTTTGGAGCAGATGTAACAAAACATTGGAATGATTGATGAAGTGTGAGCGAGTAGCGCAGCAGGAATCGGCCGCCGTGGCGATTCCCGCCTTCCTGACTGGATTGTTTCGTGAATCCTTCTGGAGACGCTTTGTTTTCCGCTCTGCTCCTGAAGGTTGTGTCCGGTGTCTTGTTCCACACCGAGAAGCTGCATCGCTGTAATGCTGCTTTCTTTTGTGCCTCCAGGCCTTTGGCTTCATGTCACGAGTGGCTCTGCAGGCGGAGAAGATGAACCACCACCCAGAATGGTTCAATGTTTACAATAAGGTAAACGCTTCCTGCACGACGTCACCAATCACGTCGGAATACTGACTTAGCGGCGCTTCGTTCGCGCAGTATCACAGGAATCAGGGTTTGTTTCTCACTGCTGCAGTCGCTTGATGACAAATCACAGACTCGGAGAGATCAATCATCCGGGATCACGCCGGACTTCAAACAGCCCCCGCTGGTTCGCTGGTTCTTTAGAAACACTCAGAGCGTTGCTCAGGAAAACACGGTAGCTTCGTCGCGTAATCCCGTCATTTTTCTTATGATAAGCTCTGCAAATACGTCCACCTCCCCTCCACGAAGCCCCCCCCCCCCCCCCCACAACAGATGTATGGTAGGGGATGATATGACAGACCCAGTCCCTGAAAGCCCTCAGCTTCAGGCTGGACCTCTGAGGTACTGTGTGGCGGACCGGGCCGCTCCAGAAGGGCGTGGCTTCTAATCCGCCCTTTATTAAAGTGGCTGCAGAAGGGGGGGCCACAGGTTTCTACCCTCCCCAGGAGGACTTGGTGCATGAGTCACCTGTTGATAAACCCGCATTTTAAATATGACTCCTGGTGTTGTCTGTTCAAAGAAGCTCCCTTTTCTTGGAGGTCGTCGGCTCCTCTTCCTCCTCCTCAGTAAGCTCTCTAGTTCACGGCTTTATTTTTATTTTTTAGTAACGTCAGCGAAAAATCTGTTTTTCAAAACAAAACACCTGTCAGACTCTAATAATTAAGATAACTGAAATATAAAATGTAACTGGTGTCTGTGAGTTGTGTGAAAGTGTTGCTGCGGGATTTCCATAGTAACGAACCGTCCCCCTGATGCTCTTTACTTTGTGTGTCCTCTCAGGTCCAGATCACACTGACCACACATGACTGTGGGGGGCTGTCAAAACGGGACATCAAAATGGCCAAGTTTATAGACAATATTTTACTTTCAATGTGACGAGCCTTTTTGTTTTCATGCTTTCAATCAGGAAAGGTCTTACTGAGATGTTTTCTTTGCAGTCTTTTGTCAGAATAAAACTTTAATTCATGATTTGCTCCCGTCTGCGATGGATTCTTCCTAATGTTGACCTGGACTGGTGAATGGCACAAACTCTGCACCCTGTGCTGTGGATCCAGAATCGGATGGATTCAGTGTCGTCTGGTTTTCTACTTTTCAGCAGCGTTAATTTTCACACAAAGGGATTACAACGGATTGTAATCTAATTACTCTGCTGCTCCCAGTCCAGGATCTTCCAGAGGTCTTGCATAGCCTCTCCTGGTCAGTCCTCCATTGAACTGCGCTGCCTGTGGCCCCTGGAGGCTGAAGCACAATGAGGAAAGAGTCAGAAAGCAGCAGATTGAATTGATTTACTGTTGGAGGGATGAGTCACGCCGGGCTGCTGTTTTCCCCCGACTGGATCGCCTCAAGAGACGATCAGCCACGAGAAGAAACTTTAATAAAAAACTAAGCCAGGAGTAGTGAGTCGAAGCTGCTGCTAAAAGCCCCTCTGAGGCCTCTCTGTTGGTTTGACCTTTGACCCTGGCGAGGGGTTGTTACTGAATGATGCCCTTCCCCTGCAGGGTGTAGCATCTGGGAAAATCCAAATTTCACGTCTCCTCAACAATGAGCTGTTATGTCTTTTCTGATAAAGTCACATGGAAAGAAGGTTCTGTATATTAATTAAATTAAATTAAATTTTATTTCTATAGCGCCAGATCACAACAGAAAGTTATCTCAAGGCACTTTACAAGTGTAGCAAACACACAAATGGAGGCAGAGGAGAGAACTGCCTTTAACAGGCAGAAACCTCAAGTAGACCCCCAACTCCGCATGGGCGGAGCCTCTCTCTGATTGGTTGAATGAAGGAAGATGACCAAACCTCGCATCACAAAACCGGCTTTAGAGATGATGATCATATTTGCCAAAGCTGTGTGTAAAATATGTCTGATCACATTTTATCACACCCGATGATTCCAACAAGCTGCAGCTGAAAGGGTTAAATGCCGGATCACCATCAGGAGCCTTTGGCCATTAACTGCATGCTACAGCAACCAGAACACAACAGTGTGGATCACTATAATTAGAGGTGCTCCTGAGAAGATGATGTCGCCACCACCAAGGCTGTGTCTCCGGACCGCAGTCATTTTGACAATGCTGAAACTCTCATTTTGGGATTAGAGACGGTGCTGCGTCTCAACCCACAACCTAGAAATATGTTGGCAGCAACACTTGCTGCGGTTTAGCCTTCGGCTAATCAATATGTAACATTACCTTCGTCAGCCACTAGAACAGAAGTGCAATGGCGTTTTTATTTTTTGTTGTTGCGGTGCTGCATTTTATCCAACCCCGTTATTTGTCGGGTGTTACCGCAGTGAAACGTGCACTTCTGTGAGGTTAATACCACCGTGCTTTGTGTGCATCAACCGAGGCTGATGATGACACGTGCTTCCTGTCGGAAGGTCCGTGGGACATTTTTACGTGACGGTTAGCAATGTTGGTTTTGTTCAAACATTCCCTTCCTGGTCTCCGTACAGATTCTTCTTTGTTCTGTCTGACGGTTAAAGCTCTGCTCAACTAGGAGCCGCCGTGTTAACTATAGCTTGATGCTATTACAAAAGCAGTCTAACAATTTTAATGGAAGATACGAATATCCTGAAGCAGGAATGCGTTCTGTAGAAGTCGTGCTGTGAGCTGCAAAGGCAAACGCACGGACACGGAAGTGATAAAAGAGATGTTTTACTAAGTAGCTGGTGCTTTTACACCTTTATTAATGCTGTGATGTGAAGCAGGTATTTCACACCTGACTGCTGGGGGCTTGAGTTTGGATACAGAAAGGTGGAGGCTGTGGATTCCATGTCCCAATAAGGGCTATTGATTGATCACAGCCGGGGTTAGAATGAATCCATTACCGACAGAAGGTGCAGCCAGAGGCTAAAGAAGGCCTCGGTTTAGCTGCGCTCGCTTTAATGATGTGGGTACATCGGCCCGGGCGGGGTTCCAGATATACAATGAAAGCTTCTGCCTTGGAAAACATTTGAACAGTTGTGCCTGTCGAACTCTTGGATGAATGTTCTCACAGCGGAACATTCGTTTTCATGTCGTCAATCTTCACCTCGTTTTTTTATTGTTAGCATGAGAAATGTGGAGATTCCTGAACTTGCCATGAATCCGAACTCAAAGGAGCCGTCGTGCAGAGCTGGGCTGGGTGGACTCGTTTTTACCTCCATCAATAGTCTGTCTTTTAGTCTCACATCAAACCCGCATGATTGATTTTCATCTCGCTGGGAGGGGTCAGATGGATTAACGTTGCCAGATGGATCTCTTTTCAACATTTCGGCCTGTTGGGCATAAACTAGTGGAGGCTTTTTAATCAAACACAGAAGAAGCGAGGAAGAAGCGAGTGGGAATGGATCAAGAGGTGGATCCAGGATTTTATTTGTTGCTTTTTTACAGAAGCCGAGTTCAGGATTTGGGATCAGGGCGATTTATCTGCTCCATGTTGGGGCTTGAGTTGAGAAAATAAAAGCATGGCCCAGGATTAATGAATTAAAAACAACATTTGCTGCTTCTCTTTCAAAGCCTGGTTACTAAAACAGCTGTTTATATATTTGATATTATAATGATGTTTTCTGTTAAAGACTCTCCCTCTCCACGCACACGCACACGCACACACACACACACACACACACACTTACTCGCCAGAACCCATGCGGCTTCTCGCTTCTCATTCCTCTCTGTTCTCCACGCACGTTAGGAATCCTTTCCTCCTTTATCCATGTTGAACTTTGCCCTCCGAGTCCAGGCGCGTTCACGGACTCACGTGACCTCATTAATAATGGGAAACACGCAACAGCTCGCGTGCCTTGGTTTAGTTGAATCACCGTGAGATCGGATTGCGCTTCCTTCTCACGTGAAACATCTGCAAAGCAGGGCGCATATACAGTCGAGAGACAGGCAGTGCGCATGCCCGCCAAAAGTCAGCGCTCGTCCACGAGGGCGCGCCTAGGGAAAGAATTTAAAGCGCGCGCACGTTGATACTGTTGTGACTTGCTGTGAATGGTGAGACTCAGTAAACGTTATAGCCTATTCATTGGATAATAACCCGCCTGAGGTCGATAACTAGAAGGTAAAACATTTTAGGCTCATCACAGGAGATAAATTAATAAATTACATCAATAAAGTTGGACTGATTTGAGTCTCATAATTAAGACAAGATGAAACGAGAGGATGTAAAGGTCAGCAGTACCGGAGAGTTGATGCCAAACTCACCTAAATTACTGTACGTGTCACAAACTCATAAATGATTTTCAAAAATGTATAGTTTTAATATCGTGCCGCTATAAATTCACCAAAATAACCCAGAGGCCAACATAAACTCTATCCGCTCGTTTTAGGAGCGCCCAAAGTCAACAAAAACCCAAATCTGAATTATGAACGCGCAAAAAGCCCCCCCACTAATAAAGTTCCCTTATTTGAGAGTCACTCAGGATTCACAGTAATAAAAATCACCAAACAGCCGTTACAGAAAAATTAAAAGAAGTCATCTTTGAAGGTTAAATTAAAATATAATCTAATTGATACAAACTATACGATTAATCCATAAATTCGAGTTATATTATCAGATGAGTTCAGGACTTTTACACGATGTGATAAATAATATAGATTGAATAGGGTTAAAAAAAAATAGACAGAATATTAATGCGTAAAAAGGATATTGCAATAATAACCTCTAAACGCCGGAGTGATATTAAAAGGACTCTCATATCTGCCTCTGCTTTACGCGCTGAGTCTAAAGAGGTCGTGTGATAATTCTGCAGGTATTATAACACGTTTATTAGCCATCAGAAGCTGCTTTATTAAAGTCTTCTAATCCCCGCTGATCACTATCAGTTAACGCGCACAATCTGCTCCGCTACATTTGCGCCGCGCGCAAATATCAGTCAAATAAAAGGTGAGTAATAGAGATATGGGGGGGTTCTGGAGCTGTCGGGAAACAGATACGGTATTGATTGAATTCCTTTATCTTTGAGTCGGACATACGCGAGCATCGAGTCCAAAAGGAGGAGAAAGTATAGAACTTTTTTTATGAAGCATTTGGTCCATTTTTTAGTTCATTTCTGCAGCGCAAGAGAAGCTTTTAACTGAGACACATTTTAAATCTGCGGTAAAAAAAAAAAAATTAAAAACAGGAATAAAGTTTGGAGTTATGCATCGACGGCCCACAGTGAGAGTGGCTCCTATAATTTGATTTTGTGAGGCTTTAAAAGAAATAAAGAAATTATACATTTCGATTTGCGTCTTTCTTTTTTCTCTCTATAGCCCATAAAATAAAAGCGGTCCGTCAAACCTTGAACTTCACGGAGAAAACGAACTCTGGTGTGCAGGAAAGAAAAAAAAGGCTCAAATTAAACGACGTTTCAAAATAAAAGAAAGCAGTTAACGTCGTTGTGGTCGCATTAATCCTTCAAACGCTCCATCATCCCTTCAAACTGGGCCGGAAGGTTATATCACCAATTTAACTGTTGCCCTCCTAAAACACACTTGAAGTAAACCTCGCTTTTCGTGGAGTTTATTCAAACAAACATGTAACCATAAAGACATGAGTGACTTTAAATCACCTTTTGTATACAGATCAGGCTAATGAACTTCTGAAAACACGTTGCACTCATTAAACATGCGGCTTTTCGATTTCAAGCAAACAAAACAAACAAAACATTTGAGAATCACTGATGGAGTCAGACCGATGGTAAACAGAAAGCACACAGAAGCGGGACGAGACGTCCAGGAAAAAGAAACTCGACTCTATTTGTTTTGTCTTGCCAGTTCTTTTTTTGGGGGGGGTCGAGACACCCCCCCTCACACCCAATCCTCAAAAGCAAAGAAGCACAAAAAAAAAATCCCACCGTCTGTTTTATATGTTAGGCCTGTATATATTTACATTTTTTACAATGCAGTAATGTAACACGTCTTCATCATTTTTAAAAAAATCCAAAAAGCCTGGACATTTCATTTGCTGTGCAAGTTCACTGGTAAACACATAAAACCCGCATAATCCATATTTTCTTTTTCTTTTTTTGTGAAAAATGACTGCAACTAATCCAGTTTAGTTGTCTTGTGTTTGTTTCCCCGGTGGTCGATGAGTCCCGGCACCGGGTCCGTTTACCTACCGGCCCGTCAGCTGTTGTACTGACACGCGTTCAGGCTGGATCCGGGGCTCTGCAGGCCGCCGTATCCAAAAGTTGGGTGCTGTTTGGATTTGAGTCTGAGGGTGGCCAGGCTGGAGTTGCAAGTGTCCCGGTAAACGCTGTACGGAGAGCCCGGAGGCCCGTACGGACACGCCGGCGACGACATGGCCGAGTTGATGCCGGACGCGCCGATCCCGTTCAGGTTGCTGATGTTGTTGAGGCCCGGGGTGGGCATGCCCGGTACGCCGGAGTGGCCCATCCCGGAGGCCATGGTCATGGAGGAGATGGAGTTGGGCGCCGAGAACATGGACTGCGAGGTGAGGGGGCTCATGGAGTTGAAGAAGGTGAAGTTCTTGGTGGACAGCGGCGCCGGGGCGAGGCCCTTGTTCGTCCAGTTGTTGTAGGTGTACGCCGGGTACATGTCGTCGTACGGCTGCATGAGGCCGCTGAACTGAGGCAGGTAGCTGTTCTTACACAGGTCCATCTGCTGGTTCCGTTCGCGCTTCCTCCACTTGGCCCGACGGTTCTTGAACCACACCTGGAGGAGACGCACTGGTCAGCACGGTGACATAAAACTAGAGCCGAAAACCACATCAAACGCAGTAAAGAAAAAAAAAAACGTTTGGTTGCATTTAAATCAGTAAAATGTATTTATAACAAAACCACGCAAACATCCGGATAAGGGCGAAGGTAAATAGTAAATGCGCTTTACACCCATTTACACCAGCGTCTTGTCCAAGGACGCTTCAACATGCAGAAAGTCAACGCTGGGATTCGAACCACCGACTTACTGATCACTGGATGACCCACCCTACCAACTTAGCCGCTCAGGTGTAAACAATCTTTCCATGAATAAAAATGTGCAGGCAATAGAACACAATGTATTTTTTTTATGAAATGTTTTATTGAACCTTCTGACAAATTTGTCAAAAACGAAATTTTATAATTGCATTTATGAATTTTCATTTGCTGCATCCGAATTTTTTGTGCGCGCAAAAGGCAAATGTATGTGTCTGATAGGGAAAATATAAAACGTGTGAACAGAAAACCCTGTAAAACCGAGTAAAAAACATTTTAGTTGGGCTTCATGATTTGCACAATTTGTAAATATATATTTTTTGATAATGTACATGTCGCTTCAAACATAAATTTGTTTTGTGTCTTTTCTTTTTTTCGCGCTTGAGGTCGATCGAGCGGTTTTAGCTCATCTTGGTTGGTTTTAGAATCCTCCATCGAAACTTCAAATCCTTAGAAACACGTTTTCAAGTCTTAAATTTGTCATATAATTCAGGCGCTTCTGAGTTGTGTTTCATAAAACTGGTGAGAACGCAAACGTAAACGATCAACTATAAAGAGTCAGTGACAAATTCAGAGTTCTAATCCTATAGTTTGGAATCTTATATCTTTCAGTAAAAACATATACTTTTGAAATAACATTTAAATGAAATAATTTTTTTATTATTATTTTTGTTGTCTGCATGTGATTCAGCATCATTTGTTTCTTTGTATTTGTGCATCTGTGGATTTGTCATTACATGTTTTTGGGAGGGTGGTTTAATTGTAATCCAGCGGGATTATCGATCATCAAATTGGGATGTATATTTATGACACTTTAAAAATCCTTCACATAATTAAAAAATAAAAATAAAACTATGTGCAGGGGTTAATGTACATTTTGAATCAAGCGAATTTTAAGTATAAAAATTTGACAGTAGAAAAGTAAACATTTATTTTAACCCACGGACACGGAGTTATAGCCAAAAGTGCAGAAAGGAACGAGTCTGTTTATTTTGACTGTTTCTATATATATATAAATATATACATATATAACCAACCCGGTTACAGCATGAATCAAACACACGCACGCAGGGACCGACGTTAAAGACGTCAGAAAAAAGCGCCTCTTGAAATCCTCACGCGTAATCGAGACCTGACAAAACCTCCGCTCGTCGGCACTCTACGCGTCATTTTTAAATTCGTAGTAGAAACAGTTTACAAGTGGAACCGTCAGACGGGGCTATTCATAGCCGCGCAGGGGACAGGGCGCTGCGGACAAATTGTCCACAAAGACATGAGCGATGTGAAGCACCGCCTGGTCGTCGAGCGCAAAATGAAGACCTCAGGGTTGAAAGTCATGCCGACAAAAAAAAATAAAACACATTAAAAGCGAAATAAACCAACGTTTAACGCGCAAGTCCACAAAACAGAATAGAATGGCATGTTACCTGTCCATAAGACACGGAACGTCAGGCTCTAACTCCTACAACATTTGGTTTAGTCCTGGATCAAAATGATCCGGCTGAGCCGCTGTCACCCCCTCTTCTTTATCCCCGCAGAATAATATAGGCCGCACCGTCACAAATAGTTACCCCGGCTCAAATAGTTACCCCGGCCCAAATAGTTACCCCGGCCCAAACAGTTACTCCGGCTCCAGGAACGATTCTCCAGACGCTGGAAGCGAAAACCGACCTGGATTGTTTTGTGTTTACGCATCTGCATATTTTTCCTCCTCAGAGAACAGATCAACCAGCGTGACTGCCTGCGAGTGTTCGCGAGATTCTCATGTTAAAGCTTTGAATGGTTTACGACCGAAGTCGTTTGAAAATAATATTGTCCAAATATGAATTTGTTCATAAAACTATTCCGACACAAAACTATAGAATAAACGCATGTTGTTCCTGCTGTGCAGTTGCATGACGTCCAGTGATGACGCAAACAATCATATTCGAGCATTGTCACATTAACAAAGACAGATTTTAATTCTGCACACTCTATAACATAAAAAATAAATACTGGGAAATACCTTCCTGTTAAAATCTGCCAGTCAGGGTCGGCCCTGCTTTTAGCACACTTGTTATTATTATTATAGTTTTAATAGTTCTGACGCTCCGGTGCAGCAGCTTCACTCCTCCGTGTCAGATGTAATATCAGATAAAAGGTAAGTTGGTCTTCACCCGCTGAGCTGGAGTCAAACGAACACGAAGAATGAACCGGACGCACGGTGATATTTTATTTTATGAAGTTTCTACATTTAATTATTTTGTATTTCAAATTTTAATTATTCATTCGGTTGACGTGTGTTTATTTATTATTATTATTATTATTATTATTATTATTTGAACAAGGATCATTAAGCGGGATTTACGCACGCTTTACGCATGGGCGGCCGACTGGCCCGTGGCTTCTTACCCGGACTCTGGCCTCAGTCAGGTTGGTCCACACGGCGATTTCCTCCCTGGTGCTCATGTCCGGGTAGCGGTTCCTCTGGAAGGTGGCTTCCAGCTCCTGCAGCTGCTGGCTGGTGAAGTGAGTCCGCTGCCGCCGCTGCTTCTTTTTCTTGGGGTCGTCCGCGTTCCCGTCATCGCTCCTCTGCTCAGCGCTCCTCTCCTTTTCTGTGGATCATAAATCGATGTAAAAAAATAATAATCTCGACTTGCCGACTTCCTTTCCGGTGCAAACTGAAATGACGAGCACCAACAAAATAAACGAACACAAACTAAAACCTTGAGTGAAATCGAAAAGGCCTCCCGGAAATAATCTTCGATGGACAAGTGATGTATTAAAACCAAATATTTACACACAATCTATACACGATTATTTCACACACGCACACACACACACACTCAGCTGCGTCTCGTTGTACGTTAATAGATCAATATTGCTGTCTTTACAACGAGGTCTGCTCGTTCTTATCTCCCAAGTGCTATCTCGTATTCCTGTCCTGCCCCATTAAGCTGGAGGGTCAACACGTGCAAAGGTTAATCACGAAGACGAAAAGAAAACGTCTCCTACACACGCAAAGCAACATTTAAAGTGTAAACCCCATAATTAATGTCATTGGTGACAAATCAATAACATTCTCCTTTTATATTTCATCCACTTCTCCTTTGACGGAGTGATTTTTTTTTCTACAGCTGTGGCGAAGTTTAAGAATAAAAAAAAAATCTCCTTTTATTACGAGCGACCTTCTGTCTTTGTTAGAATGGAAGACGGGCTCAGTATTTATAGATCGTTTTAACGCATTTACAGAGCAGAGGCTCTTCTGCGCATTTTTCCTTGCCAGACCTCGGAGTTCTGCCAAATGTTTGGTTTATCCGGTGCAACTCCACAAAAGCTGCTTTCCTTTCTTGTCGCATTTGTGCGCGTTAATCGAGAGAGCAGAAACAGCGACGCGCCAGTTAACTATATATTTACTGTAAATAGTTTGTATGCCCTTTGTGTGCAGGCGCGTAAAGCACAAATATAGGCCCGAGCAAAACACAAATATATACTCAACTAAAACGACTTCTTTTACTGTGGCGTTAAAGTGCCGGGATGCGTAAAACAAATGTTATTACACTCAGTGAAAGGATCTGGTTGTTAAAAGCACTCTGACCTGCCAGCTCCGCGTCCGAAGACTCGCTGCTTGAGTTCTCTAAAGTTTCTCGACTGCTCTTTGGAGTTCTCGGTAAATGAAACGCGGGGGCCACGTCGCGGGGCGGCGGGGCTCTCGCTGCCTCTGCCTTTCTGTCCAAATTCATCCCACCTTGAAGAGAAGGATGATGCGCACAAAGAGGAAAGGAGGTGAATCCTTATAGCGCGCACGTTCCTCAGCAGATAGGAATCCAGTCGCTGTCAGACACACATCACGACATGAGTGGATGAATCACGCATGTAGGGAGAACTTCCACCAGAGGTCCAAGAAAAAAAAATGCGTGTGGGGGGGGAGGGGGTAAAAAAAAAAAAATCTCTCAGCTTCCTTTCCCTCCGCTGCGGCAGAGACAGCCCAGTGCGCGCTCCGTCTTTACCCTGCAAGGAATAGCTTCTGCCCGCTGCGACTGAGAGGACGCTCCCGGTTCTCCAACCCACAGGAGAGACCCACCCACTTGCTGCGTGTAACCGAGTCCCACCCACCGAGCCAGCCCGCTCCAAAAAACAGCAGCAGCAGCCACCCCAAGAGATGTCTTAGCAGGCGTCAGGCGGGACGCGGACAGTGACGGTGATGAATTAGATGTTTGTCAGACTCGGTGAACTTCCTCGACAGCATCAAAGCAACAACCCACGCCAAACAGACAATCCCCGCGTGGGGCTGCGTTTGGTTTAATGTTCCAGACGCGGAGAGACTCTCGTCGTGCACTCGGAGTCTCATTTTTTGCAGCGTTCCTTTGCCGTCGGGAGCGCGCAGAGCAGCGCGTTGCGCGCTGTGAATAAAATGGCCCTTTCATTCGCGGAGGCATGTTTGAAACGCGTCCAGCGCAGCGCAGCGCAGCTGGGTGCGCTTAGACACACACGCTCCACACAATACACACCTCGGATATGTACGGAGCTGAATAAACATTTGCCATCGAACCCGGCCGGCCCAGTTACTGTTTCCCCCCCGGCAGGAAAAGCGCGCGATGATAAGAAGGTTTTTGTGTGTCTGACTATCAGCTCGTCGTTTCACCACAAATAATCAATCAGGTCGAGTCGAGGCGCGACTCTTAATGCGCGACGCGCTGCAGGGCCGACAGAAAGCATTCATAATCTGAATGCGCGCCGCTCAGTGCCGGAGGGACGACGCCGATGGTGCAGGTCCGTCTGCAGACGCAGCGTGGGGGGGCAAGATTCAGGTAATCTGGAGTTAATCCTAACTCAATCCCGCGGTGTCCAAACCGGAAATAAAAAATGCAATACTCCCTGCAACACATTGACAGTCATACCCGTCCTCCGGTCTGTGCGCAGCTCTGGACGGAAGGACAAACTGACAATGAGAACAAATGAATCCAGTTCCACTGAAAACATGAACACCGAACACAAACCTTTTTATGAGCATTTATTTTGACGTCAGGGTCAGACTGCGATCTTTAGAGTCAGACTCGGTGTCTTTGGGGAGTAAACGACAAGATTTACAATTGTTAAGACCAGACCAGCAACGATTTAATCTTTTTTGGCAACATATATCATATAGACTGATACAGATACAAATGACTCCTGCGTGCGTAGGAAGAAATGTTCTTTTTATTCGCCTAAAAACGAACTCACGGCCGACGCTGTCAGAACTGGAGAGATATTTTTGTTTTCTGCGTAGAAATTAAAGATTTAATCTCAAAAAGGTCGCCAATGTTCTCTTATTTCAGGCCGGTCCTGACCCGGTTCTGACTCGCGTCAGGACCGGGTCGTCACTTTTCTCTTATTTCAGGCCGGTTCTGACCCGGTCTGCATTGACTTGGCGTATAAGCGCGCACGGCCTCCGGCCTGTGAAACGGGACAGCGGCGCCAGTCTCGTGCATTTTCCGGCCTTTTGACAGTAACTTCTGAAATGAGATCCACGTCCGTCCGGAAAACTCGCCCGAAGGCCCTTTATAGAAGGACAGTCACGCACGCTCCGTCCATGACGGGTTCACACGGAATTTATGAGCCAACCTATCAACTACACCGAGTGTGACATTTTCTTTTCGATAATTAGGCATTTGATTGGCCTCCCGGCTCCGACGGGTCCAATGGTGGACTGTTCCATGCAGGCAGACCACGAACGAGAGCGCGCCGTTGGGCAGGAAAACCATCCTGCTGCAGTCAAGAGCGCACAATGGTTCCGGTTACAGGAAGCATAGAAGGAATTCAACTACAGCGCGTTACCCGTGGAGGTGACCACGAGGACCCACTCTGTGGCCGCAGGTGGGATTTACGCAGACTGAGACTCCAGCGGGTCCGCTGCATTAACGGGGGGAGTTTTGTAGCCTGTCCTAAACATTCCTCTCCAAACTGTGGTTGTTACAGCAGCGCTACAGCATCTAAACCCCAACAACCCACTGACCCCTGAAAGGATGGAGCTTTCACAGTGATCTCGCCCTCAGTGGTCTCCAGATATTACAGGGGGGGTAATCTATAAATACCCAGCCTCCTCTGCCTGCGCCCTGATCTAGAGGACATTTGCGTGACGGATGAGATAAACGCCTTTCAGGTTAAAGGCCGCACCGAAAATGCAAAGACTCATATTTTTCCATCACGGAGTGAAAATAAACTCTGAGAATTCCGCTAATTACGCACAAATATCTACGTTTTACTGTAAGGAAACCAAAGTCCATCTTAAAAAAAAAGTAAAATAGCAACAATGCTTAGAGAAAATGAATGCTGATTGAAAAGTTGCGCACAAGTGGAACTGTAACCGGACCAGGCGGGTATAAACGCAGCGGATTATTTCCTTGGTGATGGTCTCCCTGTTGGGCTGAAGGCCATGCTTGACCCGGCGCCGCGCCGGACAACCAACCGACGGCCTGACAGAGGGACGCAGGTGCAAATAAAAACCTCTGACTCCCCTCACGGGGAAACGTTTTTCAAAATGCGGCATTTCATGCCTCTAAATTACTCCGCAGGCCGCGTCCCCTCGTGTTGACTCGGCCCCGCAGCCAAAGAAAATAAAAACATGCTGACCACTGGATTGTTCCTTAAAAATATTTCGTCAGGAGTTTTCTTGACAGACATGAATCACGCAAACCCATAACTCAGAAACTATTAGGGGGAACAGCTCCGACCTCAGGCCTAATAAAGGCTGCCCGGTCCAAACAGCTGCCCAGCAGCCCGAACCTCTTCCCTCCACCTCTATTATCAGAGGTCTTCCTCAGCATCCGGCCTGCTATTATTAAAAAGGATGTCCTTAAAGTAACGACTGAAGTAAAGCAGGTTTATAAAACGGACAACAAACAGTTTCTGCCATGCAGGCAGAATATTTTCCAGTTTATTCACGTCTCTATTTCTGTTTCTGTTTCTTTAGTCTGTGATTAAATCCAGAGTCACTGAAACTATTTATTTAATGGGATTTTTTAGTACACTACTGCTTTTGGAAACTTTCATCCTTCATGAATAGAGCCCTTTATTTCTTGTTGCACACATGGCTTAATATATTTCCACATGCGGCTGCAGCTCAGCGGGAAATAATCAGAAAACAGGCGCATTAAATGATTTGGAAGCGAAGAGCGGCTGCATTGTTGGAATTGTTGTTTCAGTCATGCCTTCATTTGATTTTCGCATGACTTCATTTTCATCTCATTATCTCATATATTAACACGCGAGGCTGAATGCCACATGCATCAATGCAGCACATAGGAAATGCATTTCGCCTGAAAACGTGGAGCAGATGTCCGTGAACACGCACGCAGAGCCTTCGTGATGCGAATTTTACCAATTAATTTCTGACTGACGCCAAACAGAGGTCCAGAAGGTTCGCGCAGCAGCTCCTAATCTCTGGGATTTACCGGAATACCTCCAGATTGTTTGCCAAAGTGTGTTTAATCTGAAATACACAGCGAAGAGAAGAAGTCGTACCTGCAGGGTCCGCACAAGAAATCCCATTCTTCGACAGGTTGAGTTCCATTCCAGTTGCCTGAAACAAACAGAAGAAAGAAGTTTGTAAAGTAAAAAACAAAAACAAAAAAAACAAGTTAAATGATGTGGGGTTCATTATCTGTGATATTTGGTGTCACACGTTAGGTTTCATGCGGCATTATTGTTGATTTCATGTCCACGAATTCTATAAGTAAACGTTTAGAATTTATTTATCCTTAATACAAAAAATATCTCAAATGAAACCAATGCTAAAAGTTTCTCCGTATGTTTTTGCGCCCTCAATGACATCATCAACCCAATACGGGTTTGGATTGATGACACACACACACACGCGCGCGCGCGCGCGTGCACACACTATCACGCACGTGCGCACACGCGCACGGCAGCAGATTCTCGCTGCACAGAGGCACCATCGCAGCAGACTGCAGGTTAACGCTTGGCTAATGATGCGCGCCGCAGAGGCGGCTGTCGGGGATGCGCGTGAACCTCTATCCTCTCAGGACAGCTTCTCTGCTCCCAACAGCTCCACAACACGCGCGCTATTCAAAGGTCTATTGCATTTACCCGAGGCTCGGATAAACGACTCAAATAAAGCAACGCCGGACGCGTAAAACGGCCCAAAGCTGCAGGACGAGGCGAGAATGCAGCGTCCTAACATGCACGACGTGCGCGTGCTTTACTCACCGGTTCGTTCCCAGCAGAGACAGTCGACAGAAAAAGGAGTGAAGCCCTCAGAGCGTCCCCATGCAGATGTTCAGTAAATCCACTTTGTTCGTTGGCTGCGCGTAAACGCTGCGTCCGCAGTAATCAGCGCTTTGGTTGAGTCTCCGCGGCGCTGCCTAGTTTTTTCTTTTGCCAGTGATCTGCAGCACGCCTCGGGGTGACGTCATTGCACCCCCCCCCCCCCCCTCCACCATATCCCACCTCCCCTGGCTTCTTCCTCCTTATCCTTCTGTACATCCATCCTCATCATCCTCATCATCATAAATTCTAATCGAATTACACAACTTTATTATCCTCATCCTCATCTTCGTCCTATAATGTATCCTTTTTTTTTGTTTTTATTTCTGCTCTTATTCAGAAATACATAAACAGATAAACCATGGCTACATTTTTATCTTATTTTTATCTTGCAGTTTACAGTCATACGTTTTCCTTGTGAAGAAGAGTTTCAGTGAGGAAGGTGAAGCTTGAAGGTTTTCATGGAGCCGTCCTTTCACCGAATTCCGCTCCAAAATGTTTCAAACTGAAAAAGTACGTTTCTTCCGCACCGCCGTCTCGTTGATAATTAAAGCATCAGATGTTTTAGTTTTGCTTCCATATTAGTTACTGAACAAAGATCAAATCTGAATTACTAGTCCGGGCCTCCTGTTGAATATTTCATATTTCGTTGTTGTTTTTTTGTCAGTCGCACAAGAAATATCTTCCTATCTTACTTGTTATTTTGCGGAAGGTCGTTTTTATTAACGCTCTAATTTTCATCAAACCCTCACAAGCCTAGTTTGGATGTGTTTATCTTGAAAGGGATTAAACAGACTTTACCGCCTGAACATTCACTGACAAATGATTATCTATCTTTGAGATTAGATTTGACTGCTGCGATCTTTTGCGCTGAGCTCAGTTTCAATATATATATATATATATTCAATATAAGTCAAAACATTCCATTGCGTTCTCTGTGTTTTAACCGATGAGCTACCGTGGGACTTGGAGGATTAAATAAATAAATAAATAAATATAATATTAAATGTAATAATAAGAAGATTATTGTGTGTGTGTTTTATTTTTGTATTTTTTTTTGAAGAACAAAGCAGAAACGGAGAGAATGACGAAACAAAACGAATAATGCAATTACAATTTAATCCAAAGCAAATAAAGCTTAATTCTAAGAGGCTCTTCTCTGATGGGTTCTCACGACACAAAAAGTTATTAAACATCATTTAGCTCAGAGCCATGCAGTACATGAAAAATCATTGCGTTCCTTTTACGCACGCTCTCATCGCGTCCTTGCAGAATCGAGACAAACACGCTTCAAACATGCAGTCATGATGTGCATCCCCGCGACTCCAACCACAGAGGCGGAGAACATTCCCAGATCCACTGACTTGCATTACAAGCTCCTTCCTTTGGCTGGAATAACGGGAGAAAGTGTGACATTTGTCCCACCCTTACATTTTTTACTTTTAAAGACAGACAAAAGCTGCGCACCAAGCGGGTCCCCGTCCTGGTCCTGAGAGAGGGATCCTGGATGACAGTGGAGCTGCGGGCCTCCCCCCAGGACCCGGACAGACCTCCTTCATGTAGGCCCAGGGCCTCTCAGAGACACAGAAGCCGTCTATCCTCACCTCAACTGTTTTTCTTTCAGGTACAAACCAGGTTTCAAAATGGACGTGTCAATATTTGAGCAGCACAGAGACGCAGTGATATACCATTGGTGAAAAAAAAAAAAACCTCAGACACGCAGTTTGATTATGCTAACGAAGGGTTAATGAGGAGCAACACCTGAAATAAATAAAGATTAAAATAAAATGTAATTATTTGATGTCAAGATCAAGTTAATTTGAACAAATGAGACCAGAATGAGCTGAAACCAGGTTTCTGATCCAGAACTGATCCGCTCTGCTCCAGAAAAAAAATCACACTCCAGTTTGGATAAGTTCCAATAGGTTATAAGTAATTAATTAAAAAAAAAAAAAAAAAATTAATGTGGAAGCAGTTAAACGCACATACCGGTAATGAACCAACAGCATCATACTCAAGCTTTACCTAAAAATCATGAAATCCTGATATCAGATATTGATTTATTTATTTTAATCATTATTGCGTAATGCATAGATTACAATTTTATGATGGATTAAAAACTTGAATAATTTTTTTAATTATTTGGAAATGCAGGAACTGATTTTTTAAAATCCTAAAGCACCTTAAAATCAGATAACGGTCTTCTTTAGCTCAGTGGCATCAGGACTGGCTCGGCAAGGGTTAATTATTCAGCACCTTTCATTCGCGGAATACAATCAAGAGCGAGGTGTCGTTTGAATAATGGGGGGCCTGCATGGGCCCCAGCAGAGCCCTCTGTCTACCGCCGCCCCTGGTCAACACCTCCAGGGTGAACTGGACAGAAAGTCCAAAAGGAAGTTGCCTTCAGCAGATGGATCAACAGCCAGGATGCTCCTGTTGGGCCCCCACACTGACCCCAGCTCCTTTTAATGCAACTGTATCCTCAAGTTGAGCTAATGTTAGCCTTTCTCCTTGTGAGGCCTGCCAAATAAGGAGTCCCCCCCACCTTCGCTCTAATTAGACAGGCAGGTAGGAGAATGCTGCGATTACTAAACGAGTGACTGGAGGAGGTAAGTAGAGCCCTGAAGGTGAGGCCATGGCCTCACCTCGCCTGTGTAAATAGGTGGAGGGATTATTTCGCTGGTGGTGGTGTGTGCAATGACGGTGGAGGAGGTGAGTGTCTCTCTGGTCAGGGCCTGTCTAATGGTCACCCCCGCAGCGTAAATAGTGATTCCTAAATAACAGAAGGGCTGATGCACGGCGAGGAGAGGTGGAAAACAAGCTCCCGCCCTGCCAGGAGAAGGGCTTAAGCTCGGCGGGGGCTGAAGGTGAGTGTGTGTCCAGGACATGTTTGACATTCGTTTGTGTTTTTCTGAATCAAATTCACCCATTTACATCTGTTTAAACAGGGACCTGGTTCTCTTTGGCCTCCCTGCAGCCCCTCAGCTGGGCTCCCAGTGAGATCCCAGAACGTCCCAGTCCTACCAGAGCAGAGTGGCTTTAGAGCGTAAGGCCTGTTTCCGCTGAGTGAGGAGCAGAGAAGTGCCCCTGAGCCCTTAGTCCTCCAGACTGTGTGGAATCACTCAGCGAGGGTTTCGGGGCAACTCGACAAGACGGAAAGCCTTCCTATATGCTTGTAGCCTTTTTTATTTTAACTTGGAGCAGAGCCGGGGAGTCCGGCTTTAAGTCGACGAGCCAAACGCCCGGCCTGCCCAGCAAGCCCGTCAGACGTGCAACCAGCAAGCCATGATATTTACTGCAAAACGTTTCCACAACTATGGATGTGCATCTACTTCAAAACATATGAGCGGACCGGGATGAAGTCACTTTCTCATCACTGGGGCTATTATGAGGAATGGATGCTTCCCAATTGCTTTTTTTTTTTCTTTGCAACAATTCCCCTTGAAGTGTGTTGAGACTACAGATGTCACAGTTTCCAATCGGCAGTGAAATTAGTGATGTTTTGATTGCACGGGGTTCGGAGATTACCAGTGTAAACAGATCTGGTGCAGAGTTCATCATTTCAAGAGGAGGCATCATCCCTTTTTTCCACTTTATTCGAACTCGGCGGGCCTCTTTGGCTTAGTGCTGATGAGAAGCGGATGTCCAGCTTCCAGTTTTACATCTGAGCATCAGCCTGATGCTATAGTGGCACTGATACCTCCATTGGTCAAACTTTTAAATGACAGAAATATCAAAACTGGTTGCTCCAGAACCAGAGTTGACTGAATAATCGAAAAAAAATATTTTATTACAGTAGTTATTTTAGCAGTAGCTAAACTGTTTAAATTGTAAGAATGATTATTCTGTGAAAGGGATTCTGATTTTGTTTGATGCACAAATTTAAGTCTTCTAATTTAAAATAATCTGGTTGTTTTTAACTGCAGCCGCTTCTGGTTAGAGTTCAACACCCCTAATCCTAAAATTTGATCACATATTCATGTAATATTTAATTTATCTCCACTTGTGTGGCGTGGCGGCCCCTAATGGCAGCAACAGGTAACTGTCTGATCTAAAAATCAAAGAAGCTCATGTCCTCTATGTACAGTCCCATCTGCTAATAAGGACAATGCATTTAAGAAGTTGCCTTGTTCTAAAACTAAAAGCAAAGACAGCGCTATCAGCCCTGAGGAGTTCAGAGGTCTTGAACAGGAACCCTTCATTCTGCTCAGCACGCTAAGCCACCGATAGTTATTCCACAGCGAAGGCTCCATATCTGATTATCCCTTCAATCCACCCACATCTATAAGTGATCAGAGCTAATCCCAGTGCAATGGGCCTGCTTTGCATTCAGAAACACCCTGAGCTACACGGCGTGCATGGCGCTGTAAAATCTGTGTCGGCCCAAACAGGATTAAAGTACTGATTTCACTCAGTGGGGGGGGTTCTGCTAGATATGATGCGCCCGGCGAGGGTTGTATTTACTGATTCCATTGCTTTTTAACATCGGATGCAAGAAAATGAATCTTTAAAAAGCTACCTTTGCTATTTTCCTTTCTTTCCTGGACTTTGATAGCTCGTTTTATTTACTGCCCCTCCAACATCTGGATCCTGGCCTCTGGAGCAGCACCAGCGCTGAACGAGCTCAGAGATTTATGGAGGAGGCTTAGAGCACTCTGCTGTGTTTGGGGTAGCGTTGCCCTGCTCTCTCTCCTCCCTCGCTTCCCTGATTTCAATCCCGGCTCATCAGGAAAAACTGTCCACCCACTTCTTCCCCTTCAGTCCGTCACCAGAAAGAGATCCATAAAAATCGGCTCTGCTCTGTTCCAGCGGAATGTTGGTCTGCAGCAGCTCAGCTCGGCTCTGCTGTTTTACACCTATGGGCCATTTAAAGACTCTCTAATTAATACAAATCATAGGGAATACTCACCTAATCTATCTTTGGACAGATGAAATCTATTTTGTGCATATTGTGCGGGTTTACGTGATAAAACCAGCCGGAGACACTGAAGTCCATCCGACTGCAAGAAGTCGTACGATTTTAGCGATCAGGTTTCTTATGAATCCTGACCAGGATCTTTTCTTGAACCCCAAAGGCATAGTTTGAAATTCTGGAAGCTCTGCTTGAATGTTCTTCAGCAGCTGACTATCTTAGCTTAGCATGAAATCCAGAGCCTTCCAGGATGCTGATGCTCTGCTTTAAACGGGATTTAGGCTGTTTAATATTTTATTTTTTTTAGACCTTTAGAAAGAACAAAATTGTTCTTGCCCTTGATCATCTTTGTGCAAAGCTAATTGCTAACTGGTAACTGCAGAACGTGTGAGTGGGGTGAGCTGATGCTACAACAGGATGTAAACAAATTCACTTTTGTGTCGGTTCAGTCACCGAATAAACCCTAAATATAGAAGAGGAAGATGAAAAAATAAAAGCTGTCTGACATGTTTAAACTGGTATAATCTGGTCCTGAGATCACAGCGTCTTTTCAATTCCGTGAATGTCTTGTATTGTCCCTCTCTAGCCTGTCCTCTTGGGCAGAGAGAAACGAGTGCATCCAATCTTCCATCATTGGAGGTGCTTTTACTTCCCCTCCTCTCCTGTTCTCTTGACTCAACTTCACTGCAGCTGCCCAGAGACTGTCTAAACCCCAGCGTGGCTCTGCACAAAGCTCCCCCAGAAAACAATAAAAGTGACTTGAGGAGTGATTTCAGGAGACATTGTTATTTACATGAACTTTCAGCTCCTGAAGCTTTTCCTGCACGTCCACGTCCACGCGGCGCCATGAACAAGTTCACGCGAAGGCCCTGCAGTAGCATGTTGCTCTTAACATGCTACTCTGGGGTGTGTGAGGGACAGGCTACCTGGAGGAAGGCGCTGCACCGGGTCTGACGCATGTTTCTAGAAACCCACTGAGAGCAGGTTGGAAAAACAACCTGGCAGAGGGACTGAATGGAAAGAGCGGAGGGTAAACGAGGAAAAGAGCGAGCAACAGTCCAATCAGGCCCGCCCAGGTTTTGACCTATAGCTCTCTTTGTGTTCCCCTGACACAAAGATTTATTCAGCAAACATTACCATTCCCAAAAACACATATTGAAACAATTTTTGGACAAACATGGCAGACAAAGTAAGCGTCCTGCAATGTCACGGGAGTTTGGATCTCAGGGGCGAGGCGGCGAGGAGAGCAGCCGGCGCATTAGTAGTCTCGCTTCAGGAGCCCTGAAAAGGTGAGCAGGCCGGGGCGGCGACGTGGGCCGTCACACGAGAGCGAAGGACTGTCAGACGGAGGACAAGAAAGGAGGAGCGATGATTAAGAATGTGCCCGCCTCCTTGCCGGTCCTGTACCTGCCTGCTCAGAGGAACCAGCCCAGCGCAGGCCGGACCCACCGAGTGTAAACACTTCCAAACATTCTCCATGTGCTGTATGTACAGCTGCATGTCGTCAGAGGACACATACACACTCACACACACACACACACACACATACGCACACACACACGTAGTTCCATTCTCAACAATCGTCTACCAACAATGGTGACCTGTGATTGGTCTGTTTCTGCTAACTCGTATTAACCACAGCGTCTCCTCCAGTTGATAGGCTTGATCCATCCATCCATCCATTCATCCATCCATCCAACCCCGAGCTGGCCTCAGTGCTGTTCATAAAAACAAGGATGTTTCCTCTTAGTTCTCGGTGATGACATCACAACAGCACCTATTGAGGACTCACGTCCTCAGCGAGGTCTGACTTTCTCCACTTCGAGCGAGCCTCGCAAACCGATCGAGCGAAACCGCTGAAATTGAACAAGCCTCCTTCAACATATTTGTTCAGGAACCTCAGGCGTGTTTGTCCAACAACAAAGGGTCAGCCACAGGTTTTGTTCCTCACAAAGCCTGCTGGAAGCTGTTCGACCTGAAAAAGACGTGGACACACACACACACATATACCCCCCCCTTAAAAAATAAAAGTGATGCATGTGTTTTTCAGAAAGGACACGCAGGTGAAACTCAACATGCCTCCTCTCTTGTCTCTTTTTTCCCAGAGCGAAAGGTATTCAGGAGGGAGAGGACGCCGTCGGCCTGACGGACAATTTACTGCCCTTCTCCGGGGATTCCTCGTGATCCAGTTATGGGAAAGGAGAGTGGGAAAGACAGGCAGTGAACTAACCCTGGCAGCTTTATCTCGATAGTCAGATAAAACTGTTTCTGCCGCTCTAAAGCTGTGCATGCGCGTCTTTAGTGGGAAGCACTTTGGCTCCTCACGTTCTGGCTTCTGATAAACATGGCACAAACACACGTTATTAGCGAAGCCAATAAAAACACGCAGAGGCCTGGAGCTTCTTCTCCAGCCTCCTGCTAAAAGCAGAGCCATTCATCCACCCCCGTCCAGCAGAGCCTGCGCGCTGAGTCATTAGAGCACGGCAGAGAGCCCTGCATTCCGAACAGAGGATAAACCCATCCGGCCGTACTGCATCCACACCTTTACTCGCCCACTGTAACAGTGAACGTGGGTGCATGAGCTGCGTTTAAAATCTCCAGCCCATTTAATATCAGATTTATGGCACACAGATCTCATTTTACGTTGAGATTTGCTCATGAGCTCAGACGTTGTTCATCAGAACCTTCCATAAAGTTCTCGTCTTCATTCTCTGCCATGGAGATAGAGGTAAGGATTAACACAGGTGTGTCGACGCACACGCACACACACACACACACACAGTAGCCTGGCTGAGGAGGCCAGGTTAAAGAGGAATTAGGGAGGAGGAGGATGAGCCGATGAGGAGGGACTCTGGTTATCCTCAGTGAGGAATGAGTGTTTTCTCACGCAAACAGCTTCATGTGGCGTCTCATGTAACTCACTGGTCTACTCCTCTGCTCTTATCTGATGCAGAAGTTTTCAGTAAAATCTGACCTCTGCTGCCGGGTGTCATAAAGCAGCGCCTCCGTCCAAACATTTAAACAGGGTGAACGGTATTACGGTGAAAACAGAGGCGAGTGAAATGGCGATGGTAACGAATCACTCACCCCCTGTGGTTGTGATCTTCTGTCTGACGGCTGCTGAGCGGCGCGAACAAACTGGCTTCCAGTGTGTAGCTGGGAGGAAGCACCAGGAGAGAGCCCAAGCACGTGTCCAGGCGAGACTCGAGTCTGACGCGGCAAGACTTTGTTCCCAACGGTCTCTCTAGATTGTTAGTAGAGACTGACATTAGTGGGATTTGATCTCTCTCTCTCTCTTTCTCTGTGTGTGTGTGTGACATTAATATATCCGCATGTGAGCTCTAAACACACTAACCCGAATATCATTCGCCTAACTCCCTGATGATTTGAATATTCAGAACAATGAAGTTGACATCAAACGTTCAGAAAAAGTTATTTGGGGTTAAAGTCCCTCTGAAACAGTATAGAGACCTGGATATAGCAAGCACTTCCTGTTTCCCATGATGCAACCTGCTTCTTCTGTTGTGGTTTGCAGTGAAGCAGCGGCCATGACACTCACGTTATACCCAACTGAACTTTATTTATACAGCACTTTGTAAAAGAAAAGAGGAACAGACATTTATGTTCTGGAAAATAATGTAATATCCTCGAAAGTGTTAAAATAATGAGATGGAAAACTATAACTAATATTTTAATTAAAATACAGTCTATTCAGCGTCAACACGAACATGAAGACGACACAGATCTCTCCATTCTCACTAAAAGGAGAGCTGACGCAGCTGTTTATTAAGTAATTGCATCTTTTTGAAAAACCTAAACAAAATCAAACATCCATGCTTTGCGTCTCAATTAACTTAAAAAATAAAATACAAATCCTTCCCATCCTGGGAAACGATACCTGAACTGAAGAGTTTCTTCCTCTTTCTATGAGGAGAGAGAGAAAGAGTTTAGGCTCCGATGGATTCAGAAGAAGCCGATCCGAGAGGTCGTTCATACTCAATCTGTTCGGTGCAGGTTTTGTGGAAACAAAATCTTACAGAGGCAGCAATTTAAAAATAAAATAGTTAGAAAGTTATTGGCTATAGTAATCGTATCTGTGAAATGCAATGAAATAGTAATATATATTAGGGGATCAATAACAGGCAGCAGACAGGAGGCACCAACAGATTTGAATTTTTAATGGAGTAGCGTTTCTGCTCAGGTTTTCAAGCTGGATGCCGAACGGATGGGCCACGCAGGAATTCGGGTAAGAAAGGCTGCCGACCGGAGCCGGTGAGGATGGAAGGAGGGTGGGGTGAGGAGGAGGAGGGTGAGAGTCTTTCTCAGGTAGATCTGCTCAAACATGACGGCCTGTTTACCTGTCAGGTAGTTGCTTTTGTCTGGGCCTCCCACGGTAGACAAAAGAGCTGGAGCTTTAGCTGCTCCAAGGAGGACCACCAGTGTAGTGTGTGTGTGTGCGTGTGTGTGTGTGTGTGTGTGTTCGGGTTACAGGGGAGTGTGCTCTTGTTGTGCATTTGTTTTCACGTGTGTGCATTTAACTGTCCTCCCATGTTGCTAAGTGTCGGTCTGTGCGTGGGCTTGCGTGACTGTGTTCATATGTGTGCGTGTGCACATGCATGCGTGACCCCGAGCGCCGTTGTGTTTGTTTCTAGGAGGGTTTGTGTACAAATGCAAACATGTGTGACTAATTTGCTTTCGGGAGCAGCAGACAATGAGCCCACCGAACTGCTGTAAAGCTGGGTTGAGGGTGAGGTGTGTGTGTGTGTGTGTGTGTGTGTGTGTGTGGGTGAGAGGGTGTGTGTTTCTTCTTTTGAAAAAGCCTTCATTATAAGTAAATGGGAAAATACAGATTTTTTTTTTTGTATCCAGACGGGTATCCGGATCGCTCTCAAAATTTAATGGGATCTAAATTAGACCAAGACTCAACTGCAGGTATTTTTCATCAAGATTCATCTGTCAGTTTTCTGTAATCCTGCTTTCAAACAAACAAACAAACAAATACCTTTAAAAACATAACCTCGTTGACGGAGGCAACAAACCATTTCCATGACAACGGCGTCTAACAGCAGCAGATGGATGTTTCTGTGTGAAAGTATAAATAGCAGAGTTAGTGTTTAGTATATTCTTTAAAACAGACAATGCTTTTTTAAATATCTGACTGTAGCAATGCAACATATAAAGAACAAACAATTGATTTTTAACAACAGGTTTTCCCCATATAAATATGAAAATGTGTGTATAACACAACAAGAGCTGCAGGAAAGTTCAGATCATACTTTGCTTTATACAAGCAAACATGTTCCTCTATAGTGTATTTATGTTAACAGTGTATTGTTTGAATAGGTTAATTTATGCACAGCGTATAAATGAGTCACACTTTAAATTATTGAGCCAACTTTTGACAGATTTATTTCTTGAAAAGATTTCATGCTCCAATTATTTTTAGCTGATGGAAAGATGAAGCAATGATTTCTGTTATAATAAAAATGAATGTAACTTGTAAAATGTTGCAATATTTTATCACATGTTGTAATTTAAACTAACACATTTAATTGACTAATTTAATCATTAAATGTATCTTCTTAATTTTTTTTTTTTTTTATTGATACCCTGTGACAATAGATCAGTGTTTTTATTAAGTCTTAACGTCTGTTGGGAGTTGTCGTTCTTCATTTGATAGTGACATCACAGTTTGATTTCTTAAACACCAAATATGCATTTACTCAAAGAAAAGAAAACACAAGAGAGCAAAAAACAAAGTGGCAAAGAGTATCTACCATTTAAAAGCAAAAACCTTACGAAGAAACTGCTGGCATTATATATGTATAAACTATTTTAAATGTGAACCAGACTGGGATGAGAACATCACCTTTTTGTCGGCGGTAAAAACAGCAACTCTACATTAATATAAGCCGTATATAATAATATACATAATAATGATGCAGAAACTCGTTTAATCTGTTGCTGCTGTCCTGCTCGTTACAGCGTGGCTTCTCTGTTCATATCCCTTTAGCGTTTGTGTTAAGTTGATTGTGTGTGTGTTAAAGATTTAGCCGTGTGTGTGTGTCCTTGTGTGTTGTGTGTGTCTACCTGTGTGGCAGCAGGTAAACCCAGTAATCTCTGTTTGTCTCAGTCTGAGGATCATAACGCTGTGACTCATTCGTAGAATGGCTGAGACTAAAACCCAAAACACTCCGGCTTCACGGAAATCAACAGTCGCTGCGGTAATTTACAAAACGAACGCTCAAATCCCAAATTAATACGTTAAGTATAGGTGTGATTAGACGATGTGAAAGGCAGCTGTATACTGAGGGTGTTTGGTTTGTCCTCTCGTCTGTGGTGATGACTTTAGTCCAGTAATCCCTCACATTTCAAGCCTGCGTGGGCGACGACCGTCTGTGCTCTGGGAATCCATGTTGATGAGGCGGAGCTCGGTTCAGTTCTATCCCTGACAATGTCGTTTGCCTTGTGTTAAAACGGAAGTGATGCGAGTGCAAATCGGCTTCCTGCTGTTATATTTGGTCTTGAAAAACGTTAAAGATGCTGCTGCAGGTCTTCCCTCGAATCGGACAGTCTACTCAGTCGCTATAGTTACGGAGGATCATCGGATGAGGCAGCAGCACGTGTAAACGGTGCCGGGCGGTACGACGAGCCGGGTCTGATTTAAAGAGCTGGTTGCAGTCAGGAGTTCCTGACACTCCGAGTGGAGGAGGACTCGGTAGCCGGGTAACACATTCCGGATGTGGACCCTGAACCCCTGCACTCAGCCTGACCCTGACCCCGAGCAGTGACCCTCCAGACGTGTTCACATGTACAGTAAATAAACGTCCCAAGCTGCCTCTTTACCGGCAGCCGTTTGACTTTTATTGCTTTCTGATGACTCTGTTCTTTTCCAGGTTCCCATTAAGCCCGAGCCGTGACAGAACCAGCGCGTCACATCAGGACCACGAAGCAGTCCGGAAAGACGGCGGTCTGGATTTAACAGGACGGCATCGGTCAGTGGTGACGACAAAGTTCTTCTCCCTCTCTTCATAATGATAATCAATAATCCTGCTTTCCTGACAGCCTGGATTGGGAAGAATCTTCCAGAGAGGAGAGTTCAGCAGGTTTAACCTCGAGACATCGTGTGCTGTTTGTCACAATGTGTCGCTAATCATAACAACAACAACAACAACGATCGTTGATGGAGACAAGAGGAGCCGACTGTAAACACAAAAACTTCCCACCTGTTAGGAGCTGGAGGACGGGGGACTCCAGGTGTGTCCTCCTCTCAGACAAATGACCTTTGACCCAGTTTAATCAGGTAAAGTAAGGCCTCAGTAATCCACTTTTTTTGTGTGTGTCGCTGTGTTTGTGTGTGTGTGCCTGGTCTTTTGTTCTTGTAGAGACTGGAGTGGCCTAGAGGTCAAAGGTCACGTAAACACAGCTCTCTCTCTCGCTCTCTCTCCTCCTGGTTGCTTTTTTCCTCTTTTCTCTCCCTCCCTCATTTATCTGTGTCACCACTATTTTGCTTCAGTTCTCTCTCCCTTATGATCTTTCATTCTCTCCGTCTCTTCTTTCTTTTACTTCAGTGATAGTTGTACTCCATCCCTCTTTCCTTCTTCCATCCCTCATCTCATTTCTGAGGTCCTTTTCTTTTTTATTTGTCCTTCATCTCATCTATTAACCCTCTGTTTTTTGTCTTCTCTCTGTCATTTTCTCACTGAACGCTCTGATTCCTTTCCTTTCTTCTTCCACTCATTGCCATATATCTCTCTCTTTCTGTCTCCACCCTTTGCTCGGGGAGGAATGTTCCCTCGTTCCTCTGTTCTGTTCTCTGTTCTCCATTTTGTTGTCAATAAATCAGTGTTTTCTGCCTCTTTTCTGTTTCTGCTCTGCCTTTTCATCTGTGACCCGGTCAGAGGTCTGTGCATCCAGACCAGAGGTCACCGATTTTCAGTCCAGATCTGGACCCTGATGCCTCTATAAGGGAGAGAAGATGGACCTGTTATCATCAAAGGCTGTCTACATGCGCTGAAGGCAGAATATAAACGCATTGACCAGCAGTCAGCAACACTATGATGTCATACGCTAATGTCTCGGTGTTGCGTGCATGATTCTCAAACCCATCCTGGGGGTTCACTGGACACATCTTGGGTCGGTCAGCAGCAGCAGACAAACCTTCCTTAGGTGACCCAGTCCGGGTTGATCAAGGTCACTCTACAGGTACAATGTCATACACGACCTGGGCCATGAACTTGATTTCCCTCCCCAGCTCCCCTTCCCGTCTGGCACATGATGGCATTTATGTTGGCAGGCAGAGAATATTAAGAAGAGGTGAACAAATTCTTGTATTTTATTGTATTTAGGACCTCACGATAACTGGAGCACACTAAATGCTCTTAAATATTAATTAAACTTTTTAATCTACTCCTACTGTAATTTCAGCTTGTCCCGTCAGGGGACGCCACAGCAAATCAATGTTCTCCACTCCACCCTGTCCTTTGCATCGTCCTCTCCAACACCAGCTGCTCTCATGTCCTCCCTCACTGCTTATACGTATCGTCTCCCTGGTCGACCTCGAGCCTCTACCCTTTGCTGTGAAAGTGTGTTGTTTAGGACATCGCGTGTGCGTCATCATTTTGAGACAAAACACGAAAAAACTTCAGAGATGAAACGGATGAAAGGGAATCAGTAAAAGCAGCGTTAGCAAAGGAAGCACGTTTGAAACCGAAGCTGAGAACTACGGAACGGTAGTGCTTTGTGCGGCTCTGCCACTGGAGACCGGTCTGATTGTTGACGTCGTATGCAGATGTCAACACAGACGGAATAAATCATACCCCCCCCCCACACACACACACACACCCACAAAATGCCACAGCCTCTGTTACCGTAGTCTCCAACTAGCTCTACCTGCTTAATACAAGGCATTGACATAAAAGGACATCCTGTAAGGTAGGCTGGCCTTTTTGCATTGCATGCAAAGGAGTTGGTCGACTCCTGACAAGTGGCCGCAGCTGCCAGCAGGGAGACAGCTTCATCATTGTCTTCATGTTACAGATGGATGGAAGTGCAGACAGACACGCAGAATAAATTGGCATGAATATCAGGGAAACCAGCTTACATTTCAGGGCCTCTCTCTCCATCTTTGCTTTCAACGGTAAGGCGCATTCTTATTTAAATGTGGGCGTATGAGAACGGCCACTGTTTTTGTTTTTTTCTTTATGGTGATTTGATGCAAAGCAACAAAAGACACTGCATAACTGGAAAGTGGTATGAGGCAGATAAGCACAAAGGAAATGTAAATAAGGCTGTTTGTAGCTCAATGGTGAACCACAAACTGCCCTCTATGTGGAAATGAGCTGTAGTACAAATATCCAAATGTACATCATGCTCTTTATTTCACTCGGGGAGAACATGGAAACTCTGCACAGAGAGGATTTTAATGTCCACAACTTTGTCCATCAGATATGACGTCTACGCTGCCAGCAGTGTTCTAATACCGTTTGATCAATGACTTAAAACACATTTTATTATAACTATGATCATCAAGCATCTGTTAACTGTTGGGTAGGACTGAAGCATCATCAAGACAAACCAACTCAACCCACGCTATGTTTATCTCATCTTCTCCAAAATGAGCACTGAACGCTCTGGTCTGGTCTCATCCCAAGTGTAAACGCGGCGATATATTTTGGAATGGCGTGTGAAACCAGCCACTCCGTCGCTGCATTAATGGTCTTTTTGGAAGCAAGGGGATCCTTTTGTAAAAGAACCGCAAGCTCTCTGTTATCCCTCAAAAGTGCTGAAAAGGCTGGGAAAGTCCCGACACACTTTCATTTTGGCGTTTTCGCCGGTATCCTCTTTTGCTTGAGGAGACAGATGTTGTGTGACATGTTGTTTCAGCTAACATTTCTTAGTCCTGGCTTCAGCCAAGCACCTTTTGCGGTGAATTTACATTCCCCGTTTCAGAGGGGCTGTTAGGGTACTGGAGAAAAAGAGGGCAAGCAGCATCGTCCAATTTCCATAAGCCTGGCCTTAAATTAGATGTTTGGTGTTGCTTTAAGTAAAACCTGAAGGTAGCGGAGGCCAGAGTGGAGCCAGAGAGATCAGGAAGATATATGGTAGCATCAAAGCGGCTCTTTGGTTCTCACAGAACCACCTTCTGAGTGGAGGCGGGCACGTGGAGTCTGCTCCTGCTCTTTGTGCGTGTTTGCAGAAGGAGTATTTGCACCATGAAGTTAAAATGAGCACAAGCTGCCATGCACAGGATGGATGTGACTGACAAAATCACGGCACGATCATCACATACTAGGAACATCAATCCATCATGGCATCCCATCACCAGAGGAGGAAAGCCGAGACGTTCAGGCTCCTATCCGATTCGTTCTACGGGTTCTCTAATATGGTCACATGCTTGAGCAGTTTGACTTGTGTGCAGGAGAATAAGAGCTTTGTTTTCATCACGGCGTGCAAACTTCAGAAACGTGTCGACTGCCCCGCACGACGCCGCAAATCATTTGTGTCAGATAATTGGTACGACCTGGCTTTTGTCCATCGGGGTGCATTTATGCGCCGTCCACATGAACTTCTTGACGGGTTATATTTTGATTTACTGTGCCAGCAGCCCGTGAGGCAATCTTTCCCCACACATGTAATTAACACAAATTACATACCTGCTTCATCAGTTCTGTCATTCCAGGGGACTTCTTTCCTTCTTATTTTTTATATTGCAAGCATTCAAGAGACATGCATGACTTGATCGTAACCGGTCAGCTTGTCTCATCTTCAGACAAAGTTGCATGTGATTGTAACAGAAAACTGCCAACACATGATCAAAGAGAGATGAGACGACAGGGCCCTGGGCTGGAATAGCCCTCCTTCAGGATCTGGTGCAGAGGAGGAGGTTTCCCCGGCTGTTTTGGCAGGGAGCACAGAGGAGCAACGGGGTCGGACCAGGGACAACTTCTCTTCACCTTTTTTGCTTGTCTGCTAATTCATCTGCGTAAATATCAATAAAGTGGCTTTCTAAAAATGCAGAAGTCTTCTTCTACCTCAGGAATGTTTTGACAGAATGATTGTGGAGCAAATCCGGGGGTTATAGAGGCCTGACAGCGACACCACTGTTTTGACAGCAGTGCCACCTGAATAATTCCAACTGGGGCCTGACGTCGTCACACACAGAGCCCATATGAACCCCTTGTAAGCCCTTTCCTGGGAGAAACAACGAATTCACAGAAGAAAATATGGGGGAAAAATGTAGACAGAATGAGACGGAAATGGAAAAATTAGGAATGGAGAAAGATGGCCGGCTTTCCTGTAAGTCCTCCTGTCCTCCTGTCACTCGGCCATCTAGAACTAATGCTGACACCTAAGTGGCTTCATTAGTCCGTTAGCAGCCACCTGGTCAGCCTGGGAGAGACGGGAGGAAGCAGATACAGATGTGGAATCTGCTGCTTGAGATTTGACCTTTGTTTACAAACTTGATGGGAGATTTGCTTTCGAAACCGGAGAAGCTCCGTGTTTCAATTTATCTCAGGAAAATGTGCTGCCAATTTGCAGTAAGATGGATGCAGCGCGTGGTGCGTGGAGTTTCAGTGTGACTGAGCTTCATGTAGCCGAAGCTGTGACGAGAGTGGGCTAGCAGGTGGATCCCAAGATGCACCAGGCACAGTCTGTAATGTCTTAAATAAGTAAACTGAAAACACTGCAAAAACATGCAGGAACAATAAGAACGGACTGGCGTGCAAAAGAAAAAAGAGGAACTCATAAAACTCAGTCAACAAAAACTACTAGATGCAAAAGTGACAACAGAAAACTCACTCAGGGCCAAAACCTCCTAGAATAACAAAGAACCTCATAAGAATACATTAGAAAACACAGACAGCGGATTTTGTTCCATCTCCAGAACAAAATCGCAAGAGCACGAGAGAAAGCTTGCACAGGCGTGGGCAAAAGCATGCTCTGATGATGGCTGTTTGTCAGGCACCGGTGAAGTAATGAGGTCATTAGCGGAGATGAGAACCAGGTGTCTTGAGGTGCATATAGCAGCCAAACCGCCCTCAGCTGTGCACACCGCCAGGAAGAACCAAGAGAACATGAGAACAAATGGCAAAGGTGACACGTCTAACCATAACAGGAGCAGTGGACACACAGCTCCACACAGGCTACCCACACAAAGACAAGACAACCCCCTGAGCGTAGCCGGCGAAGCTGCCGGCTGACATCCAGGCAGCCGCCACACTGCCGGTACAAAGGGGACTGATGATAGGGTATCATGTATATTAAATACGGGCCACCCTTAAAGGCGTCTGCCTCCCTCTCTGGACAAACATTAGTTAGTTTCTAAGTACGTGCTGGACTTTCAGATCAGTCTCTGGACGAATTGTCTATGTTCAATTGTTCAGATAATGTTTCATTTTAATCAAATAAAATCAAATAGTTTTTCCGTAAAGGTTGCGTACTTTAAAAGTGCAGTCGGGAAGAACGTATTCTGCTGCAACAGCTGCTCATCTGCTGATAAAGGGTCACAACTGCTTCTTCAGATCAAGCAGCATCACCATCAGCATTCAGACTCATTCATTTTCCATAATATCTTCCTCAGAATTAAGGGATTCCATATTTATGTTCCTCTGCCTGACCTAATCATTTTGACTACAGCAGAGTAAATTATTTCTTTTTTCTAAGTTTCTAATATTATTAGATAATAATAATAGTTTTATGGCATGTCTGCAATTTAATTTATTTTCTTACAAAATGAAACCAACACAGGACTTCACCAAAGCAGCAGCATCGGCAAGTAGATCCTGCAGACTGCAGTCAGATCTCACCAAAGGGAGTAATGGCTTCCGAATCTATTAAGCACGAGTGCAGCACCTTTGAATGAGGACAACACAGCCTGGAGTCAAATATTTTCCCTGTTTGTCACAGTGACAGGTGGCCACACTCACACGATGACACGCAACAATCACACAGGCATGTGCATGCAACGAAAAAACACAATACACCGACGCAAACGCCTATAAACATGCAGTGTCAAAGTGTCACAGGAGTTTTGAATAGCTGTAGTAATAACAGTTAAGGTAGGGCATCCATGAAATGGAAGACTGACACTCTTAACCTGCCTCCATCAACACGCTGGAACCGCCCCAGTGGCAGAGCAGCAATTCTCTCACGGCACCAGTGAAAACACGGAGTGCTGTTCACACAAAGCACAAAACAGCACTCCTCCTCAGCACACAATGCTTTCTTGTTGAACACAAAGAGCAAAAAAAATACAGAACGCAGTTCTCATGAAAGCAAAAGAGCTGCGAAGCCTTCCCTTATTACGAGGAGGTCAGCTTTTTGTCTGACTGTTAGCAACACAACCCGAAAAGTCATAGACGGATTCTGATGACATCTTCAGGAAATGTTGGGAATGTTACCAGAAACAAATGATGAAAGTTTGGTGATGATCCAGAAGAGATCCTGGATTCTGGACCACTTTGACATTTTCATTAACATTCATTCATTAACACAATCATGTAGGGTGGGGACCTCAAGCTCATCACCGAATTTCATCCTGATCTGATGCGGATTGCAGAGTTTATCGTGATTTGTCTAAACGACAAGGGGGTATACTTATATTTTGGCCTATTGTGCATTTAATATTTGAGATAGATATAGAAGGACATTGGGTCGGTGCATGAAGAAGCTGCAACTGAATATCAAAAAGGTAGTAAGTGGCGTCACAGAAAGCAGTTAAAGCTCTGGGCTGAGGACCAGAAACAAAAGGTCAGATTTCTGGGTCAATCAGAGGAAATTAATAACACAAAAGGTGGTTTGAGGGATGCTGCCGAAGCCTTTTATATTCTCCTCAGGTATGTAGAATGCAAATCATCATGATGGTAAATGCAGTCAAATTATCTTCAATTATCCTTCATTATGTCTCGGAGTCACAAAAAGACAGGGGGGGGGGGGGGTCTGTCTATCTGCTGCTATAGTCACAGCACAACGCCCGTGGTTGAACCTCTTCACTCTTTTAAACGGCAAAGATTTACAATCTCAAATCGCTGTAACGGATCTTTGCTTGTGGTTCGCATCAATCAGCTGACATCTTATTTTCACACCTTGTGAAAGCAAAGCAGATCGAGCTCCGGCTTTTGAAGTCTGCTGCACGAGATACCTGCGCCGGTTCCACCCTGAAACATTCATATAGGGATATGTAACAGCACCTTTGTGTTTATATTAGAGGAGCAGGCACACTGCTGAAAGGTGTACGACTCCACATCCCCTGTTGAGCGTCGTGCGGCAAACTGCACACTGCAAAGTTGTAATGAGGGATGATGATGATCGTCAGGACCAGTCAGGATGACCCTCATCAGGCTGGCGGAGACGCGGGAATGTGGGTGTGATCCTGTAGATCTGGTAAAGTCTAAAGGCTGCTACCTGCCATCACAGCAACCTTTTCATTTGTGTTTTATAAGACTCAAAGAGCAGCAGGTGAAATTATCTGCTATCTGTGTATTTCCAGGAGAATCTTTTTTCCAGTGATCGCATGATCTTCAGATCCAGTTCGTCAAGCCGTAGTGTCCTTTGAGACGTTCTAAGATTTTAGCGTGTCTTCAATTAAATGCATTAATAAAGAAAATATGTTTTTAAGGGTAGAGAAGACATTTGTGACTTCTCCAGTTGAGTTGCTTTCAAACTACTGTATGTGTTTCCAGCTTTAACCATCATTACCTCGTCATAAAACGCTTCCTTCAGAGCAACAGGAATGAGTTCAATCTACGTCTTGTCAAGGTTAAGTGCAGCAGGTGAGCGACTGTGTAATTATCACTGGGCACCTTTCCCCCTCCGGTTGTCCTCGCTGTCTCTCTCACAGTCTGGGTTTCCTTTCTCAACATGACGAGCAGCCCTGCAGGGTGAGCTGCCAATCACCGTGTCACAGCGGCACGCACGCAGCTACACACACACACACACAGAGGCAGAGATGGTGCAGTGGGAAGACAGGCTAAGATCCCTCTGCAGGGAGCCCAGTCTGCACAGATCAAAATATGGAAATGCATTGATTAAAAAATATATATAATATAGCATATTGAAATGTGCACAAACATACATGTGCACCCACGGAGGCCACTGTTTGACTTTGAAGTCTGACGCGTTCGAAATGAAAGCACGCCCAAATGACTCAGCGTTTAAACATTTTGTCAGCTGCCTGAGGTGAAGGCAGTTTAAAAAAGGAATGAAAGTTTCTTAGAAGGCTCCGGAAGCCCATATTGCTGGAGGTCTGCTTGTACCTGACAACGGCAGGCAGGACCATCAAGATGTTGGTGCATGATGGGCAGAGCAGGAGGGGCGGGGCAACCGCTCACACACACACACACACACACACCCACACACCACCTCCAAGGAGAGCAGCCTCACAGATTACGGTCAATCATCCAGACGCACCTGAGAGGAAGCGCCGCTGATGGCTACCTAAAGGCCGGTTCTTCTGCGCTACGCCCTCTGCAGCAGAAACGAATAGGGTGCATGCAGCAACACGATCTGCAGGCCCATGAGCCGGCCTTCCAGAGGACGAGGAGGCCGCATCCACACGCCCAGCCCCCGGGGGGGGGGGGGCAGAGGTTCACAAAGGAAACTCGCCAAGGTTTACATCCGCAACATTGTCAGCCGTATCCATCATTCATTTCCTGGACGATAGCATGAATTGGTTTCCAGTCGGTGCATCTCAGCGCCCACGCTGGCCTCTGTGAATTAGGTTGAAGGAAAAAGTCTGTGGCTGGTGGGAATATTAACAGAACTATTTCAACTAAAGTACTGAACAGCTGCCATTAGCGTTAAGCAGCCGCTAGTCACCATCAAACCTCCCGCCTCGTTGTTGTTTTTTTGCACCAGTCCGGCGAGTTGCGTTCAGCTCGACCGGTGCAGGTGTGACGCATCTTCATGAGTCATCATCGTCTGTCAGTGCTACACAAACAGCACAGAGACAACTAGTGCCAGGTATGTAGTGTGGTTTCATTTCAGACTTGCTGCAAAAGGTTTGTGAAGTTCTAAAATTTCTCGGGGGCAGTAGCATGTATTACAGTACAAGTACAGTCAAACATCCTGTCTAAGAGGAGCATTTCAAAAAAGCCCTTGCGGTCTTGTTTCCGTTGAAAGTCCTTAGTACATAAATCATCGACCAATAAAATAATAAGCAGATGCAAAATAACAATACATTAAAATTAAAAAGACACATAATATGTACAACAATAATGTACTCTCAGTGACATCATCCGCCCAACTGTTTGCTTTGATATACTTGCAGTTTGACACACAAACACAAAATGGGACAAATGGCAGCTTTGACCTTTTTTTAACACTGAACGTGGACTGAAAACTGCTTTAAATTTCACAAACTGTAATACTTGGAAGTTGTCAGTCAACCTGCATTCACAGCCAAGTGGCCTGAAGCCAAAGCGATGTTAAACGTATGGATCTGTGACGGCTGACGGGAAGCCTTCCTTGGTGGACGTCATTTTCTGTTCCGGCTTCCCTTTCCAACAAACTCATTCTTCCTGTGCTCAGAGAAAACAGCAGAATGCTTAAAACCTGCAGCAACTGCGTCGTTAGATAATTAGATCCACAGATCATGATGCCGACAGTGGAAACAGCCTGGAATCAGAGGATTAAATGTCAAACTGAGTGAGCCGGTTATTCTGCCGTAGTGAACTCCAATAACGAACGCAATCGTTTCTCCCTCTTCACTTGCTTCCACGTCTCCAGTGTCAAACTTCTAATTGTGAGACATATATAAATATATGTGTCTCTGCTCGTCTCTCACCCTTAGAAAAGTTCCCGTCTCCTTTAATTGACTTATCTACAGAATGAGCTGTCATGTCTTTCTCCTTTAACAATCACATCCTTCACCCACCCAGGGATAATAGCTGGGACGGAAGGTGCCGTCAGGAGACCCCCCCCCTCTAACCCCCTCTACCTGGACCTGATTAAAATGCCGGAGGAGAACACGCAAGAGGACTGGACCCAAATGGTGAATTGCACCAAATTGCTTTTGTTAGGTGAACCGGCTATGCCCGGCCTGCCTGTCTGCTGCGTCCGGGGGGGATTTATGATGCATATACATGAGGGATGTTGGCTGTGGGGGTGGTGTCAGGTGGAATTCTGGAGTCCAATTTAGGCCTGGTGGGAGAGGTGAGGAGGACGATGTAGAAGGAAGAAGAAGAAGCTAATAGAGCTTCCATCTAACAAGCCCCGTCTCTGGGCTTTAAGTCTGATGTCACCGCGCGCACACACACACACACACACACACACACACACACACACACACACACACACACACACCGTCCCCCTTCCCCTACAGCCAACAACGCTCTCTCTTTGCCTCTGCATAAATTTCCCACACTCATTTCGTTACGCTGCTTCCGCACCTTTACTCCTTCAACACCAATTTGGGTGGACAGCAGCAAGCTAAAGACGTCCTCTCTCTCCGCCTCATTTGTAGCGGCTGCAGCAGGACAGGTTCTTGTGTTTGTGTGGATGCTTGCATGCGTGGGTGTGTGTGTCTGTCTTTGTCTGACAGGTGCATTGTTAAGGTGCTGCCAATAATTGTCTGGGCTGTCTTGTCCTCCCAGGGGTGATTTTTTTCTTCTTCCACGCACCGTTTATTTGCAAGTGTAGCCAGAATGCGGCAGGAAGGTTCAGCGGAGGAGATTACATCTATGTTTTCCTTCCTTGCTGACGTCTCATGCGTCCCTCGGTCCAGCCGGAGAGCTCATTAAGAGGCAGTTCCTCACAGCGAGGCGTGAGGAACAGGTCAAAGCGCTTCCCACAGGCACGTCCACCCATCCAGCAAAGACACAAACTTTTACAACTGTTTCTGCCTTTTCTTGCTTCATCTCTACAAACTTTTATTTTGGTTCTTTATTTTACACCAGGTTTAAAAACCGGAGCGGTTAAACAGGAAGGACGTCACATTTGCTGTCAGGTCGTAAAAAGCTATTAAAAACGCAGACAGGCAGACAGACAGTGCTTACGTGTTTGGCAAGCAAACCACAGCGGGGGGGGCCAACCGCCGGCCGCTAAGGACACACTGCATGGCTAAATATTCCCAGCATGCACCTTGGCCTGAGACAAAGACAAATGCAAACCCCCCTTTGACCCAATAACACCTCTTGAACATGAACCGCTGCTTAAATTGAGTCGTTCTACCACTTGATCATTCAGGAGATGCTCTGTCTGATGCGGAGGGCTAAACTGGGGACTTGTCTTGCTGTCAATCAAGCAGAAGGAGGTGAACATCTCTGTCAAAAATCCGCTTCATCCCTCCTTTTGACATCTGTGTTAAACAAGGACTCAGACAAATCCCCCCCCCTCGGAGCGCTGCCAGGGGAAATCACAGCTGTCTGGCGGTGTGTGGATGTGAGCTCGCATGTGTCATACATATCCATGATGCCACTGCGGATGTGCATGTATGTGTTCGATACGTTTTAGTGTACCGACTCCTGGGGGCAATTGACAGGCTCACGCTCCTTGTTTAGGCCAGTCTCAGGGGGGGCAGTTAGGATGCCTGCTCTCGGAGCTGCAGACCTCCACTCATGGAGAATGCATGGAGGCATCTCCTGTGTGTCTGCGGATTAACTGCACTGTGAAGGGCAGGAGGGCAAACAGTGCTAGGGCAGGATTGCATTATTACCTCCGCCAAGGAGGGTATGTTTTCGATGTTAGGAGGATTACGGAAGAACCGCCTGAATGGAACTCTACGGAAAAAAAATCTGAAGATGGGTGTTGGTCTAATTTAGATTCCATCAAGCGGATACCCGTTTAATAATCTGGATTTTCCCATTTATCTTTTTTTTTTGTTAAATGCATTCAATTCACTCACCAAAAATCACAGTCATAACGGGGTCCAATATGCACCATCTGATCCAGAATGAGGTCACTGCAGCAACGGGATCTTCTTTTGAACTGTGAGGAAGCTGCCCCCTCGCTGAATGGTCCGTCCTACGTGTGTACAGGCTGCATGTAGATCTGAGTAAATGATGCTCAGAAATATATGCATGCCGAAATGCATACAAATGAGCATGTGACAGATTACTGATGGTCATACCGGATATTATATGGCGTGTTTTAAATCTGTAGTGGGAGACACTGGAGGAGCCAGCAGGAGTCCTCAGAGGAGCATCGTCACGGAGCTAGATAGATTAGCCTCATTAGCCGCAGAAGTACCGGTAGATGCTAACTAGCTAAATCAGATCCCTAAACACTAGTTCAGAATGGACACGCAGCACAGCGATAGACCAGGAGTGTGTGTCGTCCTCTCGGTTAGTCGTCCCACCCACAGTCAAGCCAACATGACCCGACTTGCGGCGGCGTTAGCAAACACTAGCTCTCATCCAGAACATCAAACAGGGCGGAGCCTCCAGGTGGATCCAGAGCACAGGTGAGCACGCATTAAGGAGGTTGTGTTTAATAACGGCTGGATGAACATTTGGACACACTTCTATTCTCATCATGTCATTTATATTTGCGCTGCGTGACGCTTCGCCTATTGAGACACACAGGGCTAATTTGCACAGCCATAGCGTTAATACAGGAATATAATGCAAAACGGAGGATTCTATTTCTGATAAATAACCAGCCGAGAAATAGTTTCTCTGCCGTCAATGGGCGGCTTGTTTTCAAGCAGCATCCTGACTGCGAAGAGGCCGAATAGATGATAATAAAGGCATGCATGCGTGTGCTATATACACATGTTGCTGCCGCACCTTCAGCTCCGCCTCCACCCAGCATCCACCTGTGGGGTCTGGTTGGGGGGGAAGCAGGTAAACACATCTTCGAGGAGCGATGGTCGGATGCTAGATTAAATGCCGACTGACTGAGCTTCATCTTCATCTTGTGAAGTGAGTTAGCCGGTTGCTCGCTACTGCCCCGTGAGAATAGAACCCCTGCAGGCAACCATTCATGCATGAAGACATGAAAACATGAAAACACAGACTTGCCGTCATCACTGAAGACGTGAAACCACATCTGGTTACCCACAGGGAAAACCCAAGCCATGAGCAGCAAAGCTAAATAACACACAGACCTGGCCATTCGTAATCGTTCTCAACAAACACAGCAGACGCACAGGCTGAGGATCAGATAATGGTTTATGATCTGAATGGGTATTGGCTTGTTTATGCCGGCCTTCTGAAAACACAGAGAAAGAGAGAGGGGGGGGGGGGGGGGGAGAAAAGACAGATGTTGTTTAAAAGTCTAATCCTTATGTCTGTGATGATGTGGCTCTGCTGCATGTCCCAGCGCTCGCGCTAACGATATATGGCAGCTGCCCCACCGAGGCTCACATCTTCAGTCCGCTTTCCTTATTTGTTGATTTTATTTGCATGTTTGTTTATTGAATATAAAAGTACGACATGTTTAAGAACTGCAGGAGGAAGTTGGATCGCACACCCAAGAGATGCAGGGAGAAGACACACTATACAGAGGATTCGTGAGGCGACGGTGCTAACCGCCCCCCTTTATTAATATGATTATTACAGGACACTCTGGGCGGTCCAGTGTCTCCCCCCCCCCCCCCACACACACAGTCCAAAATAATAAATATCTTGAAATTCCTTAATATCAGTGCAGATCATTTGCTCTAACTTTAATTTAACGCAACATTTGGATCAAAGGCTTTAAACTTTCTAAGCAGTGAGCCTTTAAAATTCAATTTCCTAATGCATTCTTGCAAGAGTCCAAATGTCCTCTGGCAGTTCGGATCTATGTATGACGAGCCCCTTTTCTCAGACCTGACAGTGTTGTTGCTATTGAGCGGACGTTTCATCCATTAATCGTATTGTTCTCAATCAAATGTTTGTTCAGGCCGAGCTCAGGATGAAGGTGTGTTGTGTGTGTGTTATTTCCTGTCCTATTGTGTGTTGTCACACAGCGGCATGGTGGGAACCACACAAAGCGCTGCTTTTCTCACCAGGGATTGTCTCTATTTCTGTGTCTGGCTGGCTGTGGTTTCTCACACAAACTAGTTTCTGCTTGTCTTGTGGCTAAACCCAAAGTTAGGAGTGTGACTGTTTTTGTGCGTGTGTGTGATATGTGGACAACTGCATGTGTGTGGCATTGAGTCTCAAAGCGTCAATCAAAACTAAATCCAGAGATAAAAGGTCGGGGGGGGGGGGGGGGGGGGGGCTTCCCTGCCTTTAATTACAGTGTTTGAGGAGTTAGAGGCAGGAAAATACAGATGCTAATGTAGCGTACAGTTACCGCTGTTTTGCTGGGCAGGTAGATCTGATTCAATCATTCAGATTGAACGATTCAGATCAGCGCTTCATCAATCATTTCAGAACTGGAGAGACGATCAATGAGAAGCCGAGGTAAAGACAGAGGACAGGTAAGGACCTGCGGGTGACGTCATTGTTTTTAGTGTGATGGACAGCAGGGAGGATGAAGGTCCATCGAGGGTTAAAGGGAAGAGGGCTGTTGCCCTGGCAACAAGGGAATCGCATATTGTTGAAAGGAGAAGGGAGAGGCTGGAGGCAGACAGGTTAATCCTCTCCTGGCAACCAATTACAGACTTCCATCTCTCATCCTTCCTCCCTGTATAATCTCTGTGACTCACCCTCACACTCCCTTTGCTTCTCTCTCTCTCTCTCTCCCTCTCTCTCTCTCTCGACTGGTTTGCAGGCAGTTCGGGGATGGTCTCATCGATGAACGTGAAGCACGTCTGCTTCTTCTGCAGTAAATTGACCCACAGTCAAGAAAGAAAGAAAGAAATATCATTAAAAATACATATCCTAAAAAAAACGACAAAGTCGATCATCGAACTCTGGCCGAGGGTGTCCTGGAGCCACGTGCGCTTGTGGACGTCCCTGTGCTCAAACAAGGTGTTTGCCATGCTTTTTTCCTTAATTGAGTTTTTATTCAGGTGAAGCTGTCCAGATCAGAAGCGAGTGTTCCATGAAAACGTCGAGTCTTTTCTTCTCCTCAGATGTTACATAAAAATATCCTCCCTCTTTTGGTTTCAATCAAATCCTCCACTGCTCTCAGCCCTTTGTGTTGTCTAAGAGTTAGTGAAGGCACGCACGCACACGCACACACACGCACACACGCACACACGCACACACACACACACACACACACACACACACACACACACTGATGTTGCTTGTTAGGCCCTGGCAGAGAAAAGAAAATCTGAGGTAGCAATGGGGGAAAGAAAGAAAAAAACATGGAGTGTAAATTGCACTGGAATGCTGAGGGGGCCAATCAAATGGCAGGAAACAGAGCCAAATTGGGAGGGGCGGTTGTACAGCAATGATGATGCTAATGCAGCCAATTAGAGCCGGGCCAGCCGCGCTCCCTCCTCCACAAAGTCAATGGCAACATTTATCCCCAATAAAACAGACATGAGCTCAGGACCCCGGGCTGCCAGAGCTTTCCGTTGCTACAAATTTAAGCTGATTGTACAGTACTCTGCTGGAAGCACTTGGAGGGACGACTGTTGGGATTGTGTTACATGTTTAAAGGGATATTTCAGACCATCATCTGACTGAAATGTTAATCACACACAGAGAGAGAGAGAGAGAGAGAGAGAGAGAGAGAGAGAGAGAGAGAGCCTGCAGCAGGGCTAACCTCCTCAGGCTGGAAGGACCTAACCTAAATAATTAGCTGTAATTATAATCTTCAAATGTCATGAGTCGGTTTTACCTGGTAAAAAGCAGTCATAACGGGGTCCAATATGCACCATCACGCAAAATTCATACCTTCATATTTTAGATTCCAGGATGTAGTGTGAAATAATGTCCGTGTGCTCCAACAGGAAGGTGGAGGAGCTGAAGCTAATCTTCTGCATCTACTCTGGAGGCTTTATCATGAGAACTGCATGACAAAGGTCCCATGAGCACCACGAATGATTAGCAGCTCACCGTCTGTCTGGGCTGTTCATCCTGTCTGAGAAGGCCATGCATGCACCTTCACATTCTCTGCAGCTCTTTTTGCTGTCTGTCCATGCTAACGCAGGTTGGCTGTGTTTTAGCCGTCTCATGCAACACGTGTGAAATGTAAAATGCAGCACAAGATGAGGACTGAATCACCCCGTCTACTCCTGGCATCGGAGAGAAGCTAATAGCTATATCAGCGTGCATTGAAAACTACAGTAGTATTAAAAAAAATGTTTATGCTGCAAATCTGATCCCATGGAAGAAACTATTTAGCTTTATTTAAATCAAACTAAATATGTGCACACAATTAATAAAGATATGGATTAGTATTTTCATTTGAATATACCTTCACTTTTAAAGTGAACCAGAACGAATATGGAAGTTGTGAAATCAACGTGGTGTCTGTAAAAAGTAATGTTTTTACAGAATGAATTAATTTTCTTCAGGGTTGATTTCTTACACGTGAAACTTCCTTCCAGCAGCTTCCGCCTTTATCCTGCATTAAAACGACGGGTTTGATCCAGTGGCTGTCCCACCTCCACATCCACCCCCCCACCAGCTCTGAAGAAGCTGGACTCAGATTCACTCTGAAGCCTGGACAGTCATCAGGTAGGACTGTACTCGTGTTTGGAAGCCCGCTCACTGCAAATAAAGATTAGAAACCTTGCAATCATGCAGTGGCTCCTGTTCTCAGTTGGTGTCTGAGCACTAGATCACATTTTTAGAGACCTCAGTCGTAACCCCTAAATCCCAAAGATGGGGCCTGGAGGCATGGCTGTTTGGTTAGCCGGATTTTTATACCCTCACATAAAATAAGTTAAAAAAAAGTTTACGGGCGTTTGAAGCTCTTCATCCACCCCAGCAGCCCAGACTCATCCGCTACTTTCTGACTGACATCTGGGTCAATCTAATCAAGGCAATTGGTCATTATTTATTTAATTAATAACTAATCAAACAACACAAAACGATCTGAGCAGGATGACTGCAGTGAAACGTTCAGCCTGGCTCAGCTTTTGTTAGGCCCTGCAGCCTAACACGTCTGCTGCACAAAGTCTCCCGTCGAGGTTGTGCTGCGTGTGTGTGTGTGTGTGTGTGTGCGCGCGCGCGCGTGTCAGAGCGAGAGGCCCAGAAAGCCGGCCAGGATTTGAAAAGTCTTGCAATAACGTTGTTCTCAGTTCTTCAACTCAAATCTTGAATCATTTACGTTCTTTGTGTTTGTTTGTTGTTTATTTTCTTTCCTGTTATTGCTCTGTAACGCATTTCGTGAAACTGTTGGGCTTGTGGAATACTTTTAACATATTATACCCCATAAAATCGTTGTTTCCTACATCATACATGATTTCTAATTGATCCACATCGCTGCCATATCCGTCGCATATAAATAACTTAATAAAAGATTGAACTCACATATTATACATCCTAAATTCAAATATTTATTATTCTAAATACTAGTTCAACAAATTAAATTATTGAAATTGAACAAATTGAATTTAAATCATTAGATTTGATAAATTCACATTTTAAAATCATTGTAGTTTAAAATTAAAGCATGTTTAGTTTTAGTAGGTTAGCTTCTGTGTCATCATTTATTGTGAATTTATTCTATTCAAATACAAAATGTTGCAAATATGAAGAAATAAAGGTGTAATAATAATTAAATAACTTATACAGGAACGAATGAAGTTTCACAGATGGAAATTGAACTGATCAAAACATGATTTCATGCTGAACTTAATTTGCCACATTTTATTCCCTTTAAATGATTATATTCAATCACACACACACACACACACACACACCGTGTCTACTGGGCGTCCTCAGCTGGAGACAGAGGTCTGACAGCTAGAAATTGATCCATGTCCATCAGATCAGGTGACGTTTTCTGCTTCTTCTGGCTCCAGTTAGACGATCACGTCTGACATTTTCATTCTTTTTATCTCTGTCCTCCTCTGTCTCTGAGAACGGGCCTCATTTCAACCTTCTGGACTCACCACAGTCTGATTAAATTTAAAAAACACATCTTGGTCATTTTTAGGTCGGGAAGCATCAAGACACGTGTGTTTATGTGATGATCAGTATTTTTGGTATTAATGACACCAGGGAGGTATTGCTGCAGATTATTTAGGACAAAGCCGCATTTAAAAACAACTTATTTAGGGATGTCCTTTACTGTTTGAGTTTTTTCACTTGTTGAATTTCCATTATTACTTTTTAACACCTCTGCAGGCAGCAGAAGTTTTAAATATTAAAAACCTATTTAATTATTTAAATAATTAATATAAATAAATAGCAAATTATCAGAATGAACCTTATTTATGATGCACTATGAGTTACTAAGTACTTCACACAATTAAATCAGGATTAAACATAATCAAATATGAAAAATAGCCTTTTGGCTAATTCTGGCACATTGACAGAAATGTTTATTAATGTGCGCTGTCCCTGTTAAATAAACGAATCATTCATTCATTCATTCATTCAAATGGAACCCAATAAATAATAAAAAAACAAAAACAAAGTAAGAATTTCTATAGTACAATAAAAAGTAAATACAAACTGTAAATACAGAGCAATAATAATAATACACTGAGGATTATTATTATTATTATTATTATACACATGTGTTAATATTAAGATCTATAATAGCATTTTTAAAGACATACACGCAGTGATTTAAAAGCTGCTGCGCTGAATAGACCTCACATCCTCAGGCAGAGGGATAAAGATCTGTGGGGGGGGGGGGGGGGGGGGGCTTTAAACGCCCGTCATCGGTAAGACGCTGCAGTGGAGGCGAGTCTCCTCTTCATGGGGAGAAATACCTCATAAGAAGAATAGTTTCGTTTTCAAAGTATATTTTCAGGTAGTCTACAAATTACTCGACAACTGATTTGCTCTGATTTTACCCGCATTTACAAACCATTTTTATTTTATTATAAAGCACCGTCATTTTCTTTGATCGTATTTTACATCGGTGACGGTTTCTTGATGATTTAGAATAAAATCGTGTTTTCATTTAGTTGCGTTTTATTCATTTAGGTTTAATTTCAACAAGAAAATATCGGAATCTTTGACCCAGTTTTAGCTTTTGCTTTAGAACGTTTTGTTCTTATTTTTTATTTTAAACACCAACCTTAATTCATCCTCACTGGTAAAATATAAAGTCCATTATTTTTTGCTTCATGGTGGAACCTTCAGTTTTCGGCTGCGTTAAGCGGAACATAAAAGTAAATGAGGAGAAATAAAGTCTGATTAAATCTTCTGCGTGATGGAATCGTTATTGAAACGCGTATTTATTTATTACAAATGCCGTCACGAATCTTTTTACCTTTTTGCTTTATTTTTTTAAGAATGAAGGACGCGCACGAAGTTCCGCGGACTGAGGCTGAAGCAGTTAACAAACCAATATTGACCCCATTCCAAATCAATGCCGGGACTTGAGAGCGTAATAAACCGTCGGACTTGCAAGCCCATTTTATTTATGATGGATTTCTGATAAATAAATCCAGATTCACCTTCAAGTCTGAGACGAATTGATCGATTATTCGTGAGAAGGTAAATGATGAAAGCATAATTCCGAGGCCTTTTCTTCTGGAAGGTCGGTAAATTCCTCTCCTTCCTTCTCACCTCTTTCTTTTTATTTCTTTTTCTTTAACCAAAATGTCTGTTTCTGATTGAGCCCAAAGGTCAGCCGTGGAGGTTTTCTTTTAAACCATTTCTAACTCCAAGTTTGTGGCCAACAATAAAGTCCCGACTCCCCCTGAAATCACGGAGATTTTGATCAAGCCTCTGAACACCCTCGTTCCTTCAGAGGGCTTAAGTGCTTTGTGTCTGTAATAGCTTTGTGTACAGTGTGTGTATACACCCTAAGGCCTAAGCTACAACAAGGTGGTAATAAACTGGTTACTGACTGCTCACAATGAGGCCAAAGCCCAGCAGAATTAGAACTGTCCTGTCAGTTTCACAAAAAACAGAAGACTGAAAGCATGCCATGGTTTTGATTTAATATGTCTGTGGTCAGCTGATTACAAAACCAGGCAATTTTAGTCAAATTCCTTGCCTGTCTGAGTCGTTGTGCTGCAGCTTCTCTGCAGTGCAGTTTGGGATCTCACTGTCATGGAGGAGGGGAAAGGTTCTGATTGATGCGGTAGAATTGATGTTTTTACATTTGGTCTCAGTCTAACCTTTCCTACATTCAGCCTCTTGCCGTTTTCCTGTCTACATTTAAACTGCTTGGATGTTTCTTCATTTTAATGCTTTTAAAGTGAAAATAGAGTACCGGTACTCCCTGCATGCTCCTAATGTAACAGAGTATTTTATCAGTAATGGCATTAGAAAACTCTGGAGAGTGAAAACTGCTTTAGTGAAGCCACTTTTTTTAATTAAACTTTTTCCCTGCAGAGATGCTGCACAAAGACTCAGTCATAAAACTACAGCACGAAATATTAATTATCTTAAACATATTCAACATATTAATCCATGAGGAGCTGGAAAAGTGACCAAAATGTGTGTTATTTTACAATAATGGTTCGTGTGTCATTTTCCAGGATCTTTCACTTCATTGTATTTTTTTTTTTCTTTTCTTTTTAAGAATAAAGGACGCGCACGAAGCTGAAACGAACCTCAGTCCATCCACCAGCAGCGCTGCGTCCTCTCTCTGGAACGAGAGCCGGGGTTTGAACTACCTGATCATACCCGATGGCTGCTGGACCCTGCTCATCTCGGCCTCAATAGCCAGCCAAGTGCTTTCCATCAGACGTCAGTTGCTCTCCAGACTGGATCTCACCGACGACCCGGCTCTGGTCTCAGAGGGACCCCGGGCTGCAGCTCTCCTCTGTCGGGACCCTGATGATAAGGCATCAAATCCCTCTGTGGATTTGACCTTTGCGCCTCTATATTTGAGCTGCCTTGTGTATTCCAGAAGTGTGATCTGGTTGGTGCTGCAGGATTAGGTGTGTGTTTTGGTAGAGGCGACTCCAGGAGCCCCCCCTCTGTTTGGTTTGGCAGCCCCACGTCCTCCACAGAGCCACCGCCGCAACCCCGCCCGATACCCAAAGTCATTATGGGAAAATAAAATAAAATAAAATGTAGCTTCTATCTGAGGAGGACTCTGAGGGTCCGTTCAGCCACTCAAACTGGAGTTCCCCTTCCAGACCGTTATCAGCAGCAGTTGATTGAGATCATATTTTAGGGCATCACATATTTGAACAAAATGGATCTTGAAGGATGATCAGAGCCGGCAGCAAACGGCACAAACATTTCTACACAATGGACTTTTATCAGAACCGGAGTATGGATCCAGTCCAGCTTCAAGCTACGCTCGACGTGAACAGTTTTAGCTTCAACTGCAGATACCTTAACCCTTTATTCAATTCAAAATACAACAGTAACATTATCGGAATAAAATTATTACAATTCCAGAGCAAGATTCTGCAGAAACTATTTTATCATTATTGTCGTTATTCGGTTACTGACGCATTCATTTATACGCAGTATTTTTACGTAATAGCTGGCGAGTAAGAATAAGTAAATTCGTTTTATATATGTTTTTTAAAATGGAATATTTAAAGTCCCACTGGATCACTGGAATATAACATGTGTGGATTAATGAGCTCAATCTATCACATTATGTAAAATACCCAGACTGGGTGAGTACGGTAAATGTACTTAGTTACTTTCCATCACTGGGATATGAGGGGCCGCCGGTTCTCATCAAAATTCCAGCCTCTTATGTGTGTGAAGAGTCTAGAAAGCTTTTAATCCCGATTCTTAGTGGAGCTGATCCCAAGTCTGATCTTAACCTTCTCCGGACTCAGAGGCCTCCTGGAGCTTTTGAACAGCCGAGCCGTCCGTCATGCTTACGAAGACAAACTCGTCCCTCACTTGACAGCTAATGGGTTCGTCCCACTGATTAATGGCGACGAACGAGAGCTCATCCGTAACGCCTTGTGCAGTTGGTCCTGAGTGCTGTCAGGACAGACGCACACCAAGCAGCAGCAGCAGTGATGCTGCAGCAGAGACAAACCGCTGCCCCCTGTTGGCTCTGGGCTTCAGCTGCAGAGGCAGCTGGGGTCGGTGGGGGGCGTCCCAAAAAAGCATATTCTCAGGACAGGTAAACAGGAAGACAAAGACTGAAAACACAAACATGAGAAAATAAGATCTTTATCTGCGATTCTAGCGGCAATATGAAAAACACATGAGAAACGTAGCTGCGAGCAGCGATCAGAGGGTTTAAGCCCAGATGGGAATGTTAATAATTTAAGGCTGTCAGGGGTCAAGAGCTACGTGGGAATGTTGGGAATGCAGAGTCTCTGGTAATCACACACATGGTGATGTGGAGCCGCATGAGGGAGGGGGGTTCCGTTATATTAGCAATATATTTGTTCTATTTGGTATCTGCGTGACGGCTTTAAGTTTTTACCTCTACTTGGAGAAAGGGAGGCTGTGACGTCTGAAGTTTGATTCCAGCAACGTACTTCCCGTTTCCATGTGACTCATTCTACAACATCGGCCAGCATGCAAACTGCAGCACCGCCAAAATAAAGGTTTAAGACTCTCCCCCCCCACGTCATTCTCAGCACGGAGACAAATGTCATTGGATGGAATCTAAAGTCGCCGTTACAAACAGGAAGCAGCGCTCTTTGTGTCGGGGAGGTTCCCCTGTAAAGAGCAGCCGGACGTTGGCAGAAGAATCTGTTAAGGGTTTCTCAAAGTGAAAGTGAAGGACTGAGAGGAAAACATCTTACTATTAATGCAAACGCATTGTGTGTTCATGTTTAATCCGCCCATCCTCTGCACACACACACACACACACACACACACAGATCTGAGCCCAGATATTTGATTTACGCCGGCGGGGTCAGACAGAATGCATTAGGGCCTTCTGGAGCAGAGCCTCGGGGAGCGGCCCGGAGTCATAAAGTGGTCGAATGGATTCTGACACACGGCCCTTCATAACAATCAGCAGAAGAGTTAGATGCTCTGGGTCTGACCCCCTCCTCACTAACACAATGATCTATACACTGCAGCCCCCCCCCCCCCCCCCCCCACCAGACGGTTTGTTCCCGTCTCTTTAGATGCAGCGATATTCTTTGCTGTGAATATTGTGAAAACGCAACTCTTGAGGCCAAATACACAAACAAATATATAAAAGGGTACTGAAGCCAAGTTTAAATAAATACAAACAAACCCGTGAACACGAGGTCTATATGAACGACGTCCTGCCGTATGACAGCAGCATGTCCTACGGCCAGACCCCCCCGCCCCCCCCCCCCCCCCCCCTCCAAACCTCCTTCTCCACCTCCAGGCCTCTCTCTCTATGTTTACATCACTTTTATAACGCAAGGACGGGAGAAAGAGACTTACTACATCTCACACACACACACACACACACACACACACACACACGTCTCTGGACAGTGTCAGGCAACACTTCAAAGTGCAGGATCCCCTTTTTACAAGCCTTATTAGGCTCACATCAAAGAGGTCGCTGAGTCTTCTGGTCATTCTGCCTCCCAGCGCAACAATGAACTACCGCGAAGCAGCGCCTCATGTCCAGCCTTCATCAGACCTCCAGACCATCGCACCACCAGACCTTTGGATCTTCAGCCCATCAGACATGGGCACTGAGGCTTTGACGGTCCAACACTTCACTGGCAACAGTAACTCAGGAAATGCTGAATCTCAGGAGAAAATCCTGTCAGGAAAACTGAACTGTTCTTCGTTTATCTGCACGCTCAATGAAAGAGCCGCTTTCATCCACACAGACATTCCTTCATTGTGATCGTTCTCACCACCCAGCCTTCAAAGATACACCATCTTCATCATCTTCATCAGGGTCAGGACAGACACTTCAATCCAGTCTACCTGAAAAGTCTAAAAGCCAAAGTGACACCAAAGGCTTCCCGACACCAAAGAACATCCCGTCTGGCCTCAGAAACACATCGGATGGTCTCATGCAGACGAACACAGAGACTGGGTCCGATTGTTACTTTGAAACATGTTTTGATGATTTCCATCTTTGCTTTGATGTCCTTTCAAGCGTCACAAAGCAGGACTGAATCTGTTTTGGTCATTTTCACCACCCAGCCAAGCTTTGGCAGCAGCTGTGATTTTTGAAGATCAGACAAACCCACACCACAGATCACATTCGTGCAAAAAAAAAAAGACAAAAATCACAAGTCTTAAATAAACTTGACAGATAGCTTTGATTTTTATTTATTTATTTTGCTTGTATTGAACCTGAAAACAGCAATGCCCTTGCATCTGTCTCAAATTCCCATCTATCTGTGTTACTGGATTATTTGGGTTTACACTGGGAGTCAAAACCAGGCAATCTGTCTCTTCCCCCCCCTCCTCCTGTCGATAATCTCCCGATGAAAAGCACTTCAAAGTGCCACGCGGTGGCACTGTCAGAACAGTCAGAAACCCCATTCATCAAACCGTAGCCATGGCAGCAACCAAATAAACAACAAAGGGTCATTACGCACAATTATATCAACAAAAGAGCAACTATCTGTCTTTCTGACAACAGCCGAGGCCTTCGATAAACAGAGCGGCGCCCAGAGACAGCGGGCCTTTGTTGGAAAACCATTTCCCCCCCCCACCCCCCCTGCGGCATTAGCGCCATCTCGGCAGAGTGTACGCAAGAAAGCCGAGCATGACTCCAAGTGTTGCAGATGACTGAGCGAAAAGGCCGCACTGCCAGCTCAAGGCTTCGAAGCTCCCCGGTATGTGTACGTGTCGGTACTCACTCACAACCGCCGCGGCCCATTCATCGGCACGGCGACTTCCTTTGTCGCTAAACAGACGGAAAGCCCGTCGTAACTCCGAGTCGTCTTTAAATGAGTGCGTCGCTAAGTGAGGACCAGCTGTACACGGATAGGTACAGAATAAATGGATGTATAAGATGCAGAGAGGCAGGAGCCGATCAGGTGAGACGTGCAACAGGTGCGTCTCGTTCAGGTCAACGATGCCCCCCCGCAGCTGTGCAGGGGCAGCAATCAACCTGCAGCAACAGTCACCATGGCAACCCTCTCAAATGGAGTTTAATGTTAAAATGTAATGGGAAAATCCAAATAGCGGTCCCCCCCACCCCGACATGATTGTGTGACAACTCAAATAAAACCTCCAAATGTTGGGCTTTAACAGGTAAGGAAGTATTTATTTATTTATTTATTTTTTCTGCAGGAAAATCGAGGCAGCGCTACTTCAAACAAACTTCACGTTTTATCACCTGAACTTCTGACACCCAGTCGGCTCCGGCAGTGAGATGTGACCCTTAACGTCACGTGGATTATTAAAAACTACGGGGTATAAAGCTGTTTCTCTCATTTTAAAGACTGAAAGGCGATGGTTACCTGTCCCGTGAAGACCTTTGGGCTTCGAGCAGGACGCCAACGCCATCAGGGACACAGATTTACATGCTCCACCGTTTCTTCTCATTTCGCTTGCATTTAGAATGAGTCACCCCAAGGCGTTTTCACTGCAGAGTCAACCAAGCAGAAACTCCCATTCATCAAACAGGTATGCGTGTGTTGTCTTTGCACACAGGAGGGATGCACAAAAAAAGGCTTGGCGAGTTATTTTAGCACTATTTGGGCTTTCCTCCAAGGCGTCATACCAGCCCTGGTCCACCCTGTCTCCCACAGCGAGCTGCCTGGGGCTGCCTGGGGAGGCAGAATCCCTGCAGGATTAACCCAAAGCCCTCTAATGGAGCCCGAGGTGAAGGGACACTGAACGCAGCACAAAAGTTAAAGATCACCACTTGAGCAGCAGGTACTTAGGCGATATCGTCCGGCCCGACTCCTGGTGTTCAGCAGTGCGTCAGCGTGAACGCGATTGGAGATTAACATTAGCGTTAGCAAGCGGTGGACGTAACCGGAGCATCTTTATCATGATTTAGTGCAGAGTGTGGCTTCTTCAAACAAAAACCCAGCTGCTGTGTCTGATCAATCCAAGTAACCCCAGTTTAATCCAGAAGAAGTCCCAGTTTAATCTGGAGGTTCCCAGTTACCGGTGTGCATCTAAGGAACTGCTGCTTGACCTCTCAGTAACACGTCTTTCTAAATTCTTACATGTCATAAATTTGGAGGAACACACATCAACCAACTTCCTAAAAACACCATCAATGATGAGGAAACTGTTATCTTCTGCTGTTTGAACAGGGATTCTGTGTCATTCGGAAAGACACGGGGGGGCAGGGGGGGGGGGGGCAAAGACATGCCCTGTAGACCGAACCTCCAGGATTCATTCACCCAAACTGCCTCCAAGTCACCGGGCATTAACAAGCATCTAATGGGCTAATTGCCATTAGTAATGGCTGTTATCAGCGGGGCTTAGACGGACTATCTCCTAGAGTGTGTGTGCGTGTATGTGCGTGTGTGTGTGTGTGTGTGTGTGTGTAGAGGGCCCTCGGACTGCCGAGAGGCTCTTGGGTAATCCCGTGTTGACCAGAGGGCTTCGTGGTCCATTACAGGTCACAGCTCTAGACGGAGGGTAAACAAATTCCTAACTAATGAGGGAGGAGGAGAAAGGAGGCTAACCTTCACACCCTTCACGTCCTCCTCCTCTTCCTCCTCAGAGACATGTCTCTCCAGGAGTGATAGATTCTATACCTCTTGTTAAAGTGGCTGCATGGGCTTTGGGTCTCATTATTTTTATTACCTCCGCCAAGGAAGCATGTCAATGCAACGGCCTCATTTCAGGTCTGCCTTTCGGCCAGCAAAGAGGCGGATCGACCATGAGCCGTTACAGTTCTGTCCGATGGGCAAGTTGGAATTTGTGGGTGAGATCGCCTCTTCACAGATGTGTCCACGTTTAGCGGCTAGCGTGCAGCAACCGGCCTCCGGCCTCTGGAGGGAGGAGCGCAACAATGTTGGTTTAGGAAACGCAGAGTTTGATGCACCGTTCATGACAGAAAAGCACAGGAAATTTCACCACCATCCAGGTTCCACGCCACGCCGTGATGAGAGAAAACCTGAAACACACACACAATTCTGCTTTACAAATACAAATATCTCAAACAGAAAGACATTTTTCAACTTGTATTAATGATTAAAGACACCCCGCCTTGACATGTTGGCCGTTAAATTGATCAATAACCGGTTTTTGAACTGGTCCTCTGGCTCAAACACGGCGGGGGCAGTAATGATCACCTCAGATTCCCCTCGGTCCGAGCGTTCAGGGCGTAAGTGTTTGTCATGGTGGGTTTCTCGCTGATAAGCACCTCGTTTTTGGATCGGGTGGATGCTGTTTCTGTCCCAACACAACGACAGCAGCTAACCATTCACTAAGAGTCAACAACAGACAAGAGCTGTGGACAAAAAAAACACAGGTATGCATATAAAACCACGATGGCATGCCTTCCAAGGGACAACAGGTGGATGCAGGTCGAACCTGAGTGAGGCTGGGGGGAGGCAAATCAAAGCAGGTATAAGAAAAGAGCAGCATCGACTGTAACTATTTACATTAAAGCCGATTTACAGGTTAAAAGGGTTCCATGCTAAAAAGAGTTTACATTTACATTTTAGAAGCTTCTTAAGAACACTTTACTTGCTAAAAAAAAAGATTTGGGTGTTAAATATGATTTAACTTATACATTTACTATATAAAATGAGTTAGGGTATAAAATAAACTGTTTCTGTGTAAAAAGGTTTACACATTAAAACATTTTACAAGCTAAAAATAGTTTAACATATGAAACTATTAAAAGTGCGTTACGTATAAACATAAAAACAGATTTCATGTTGGAAAGGATTGACACATTTAAAAAAATGAATGTTAAAACTCAACGGAATTTCTTAAAATCAATAAATCATCCATAAAAAAAAGATTCCCGCTGAAATAAAGCGTTTTAGCTCCGAGCTGAACAACGACGCATCACTGCCCTCTGGCGGTACACCTGATCCTGTGGCCACGCCCAGTAGTGATGTCACAGAGTATCGACACATCCTGGATGTTGAATCCCTGGATCATTTCGTAAGCCACAAAACACCAAAGGCCAGCAGATCTTAATTCCTCATTAATGAGGCTCAGGATAAGTCACAGATGTGAGTCCATCTGTTTCTCTGTCCTCCTGCAGACTGTAAAAGCCAACCATGACTTCCCCGTTGGACTTCCCCGTGGGACAGGACCGGCCAATCGGTGCGCTCCCATTTTTAATGTGCTTTTTTGTGTTTCGTGCTGAACAGTAAAAGCTCTGTGCCACTGAGTGGGTGTAACCCCAGTGACATCATCTGCATACCTTCTACATGGGTTAGAAACCCAGAGAGACCCGACGGGTTCGGGCCGATGCAATAAAAGCGAGCCCGAGTCTGCTGTATGTCGGTGCAAGAGAGAACGATGCACCCAAACAGGCCCGTGCACCAACCCAACGTTCCCAGAGATGTGAACTCCAGATACTTCATCGTCTCGGTGCTCCGACTCAGATCTGTGCATGTTGTTGTTTACCAGCCAAAGCATGAGCATCAACACAACCTCAGGTGCGTGATTAGGGGGACCCTGGCCCGGACTCTCTGAGTCAGGGGCTCAGGATGTTGGATCGGTAGACACTGCTGCATGCTCAGCTCCACCAACACAAAGGGGAAGAAGGTTCAAATTACAGCTCGACTCTTCAGAGGCCAGAACGATTCGGCCGAACTGAGCTGGAGGCAGCATCAGTGGATGGATGGTGGCTGGAGGGAGGAGAGGAGAAATGTTTCATCTTGATGGGCTCTGAGTGGTCCCCCCCCTCAGTCACATATACATGTCTGACCCTGAAGCTTTCATCTTAGCTCGGAGACAGAGATGGAGCGCTGCTGGAGGAGGATATAGAGCAAAAAAAAAAAAAAAACAAGCTGGAGTCAGGCTGGATGAGCAGCTGGCAGGAGGGGGCGGAAGTGGGAGGGTGTCGGAGTGTAAACACAACTCAATCCGCTGAGGTCGGGATGGGTTCCTCCAGAGGGGGGGCCGGGGGCTCCTCTGCTGTCAGCCGGGTGGAGGCAGTGACGGCTCCATGCGGGTCCCTGGACGGCGAACGAGGGTCCGCTTGCAAATAAACAAACTTTACGTTTATAAGCAGAGACCAAAACACAAATAGATCGTCGGTGAAAACGAAGCGTTCAAAAACACATTCCTCATCTATCAAAATAAAATCACAAAATGGATTTCCTTTTTTGCTGCCACTGTACACAGAGACGACCTGGGGATGAAGACGACCTGGGGATGAAGACGACCAGTTTAAACTGGTCAAAGTCAGTGAAAGATGATGAAGATGATGGTTAATGTCGGCGGTGCGTTCATTCCAGCCCTGTCTCCCTGTGTGGAATGTCCATCAGGAAAACATAACGGCAATTATTCACCAAAGATCACGAATATTATTAATATACATTTATTCACAATCGTTTCAAAAATATTACTAAAAATGTTTCCATTTGTTTTCCTTTAAATTCAAAATTTATAGAAAAAATAAAAACATGATCTGCACATCTTTTATTTGGGGATAATAAATATTTGATCAGGGAATAAATCCATTTAATGTGCAGCTAAAGAGTTCAGACTCTGATTAGACTTTAACTTTGCCTGTTTCTGGTCTAAAAATAATGGATCTCAGACAGTTGTCTGTCTTTTCATGTGGCAGTTGGTGTGCCGGTCTCAGGTTCCGGTTACAGACTGATGGTCTTCCTCAGTAACATCTTCATCTTCAGACTGCATTGCAGCCTACGACACACCGTTACATGGAGAAGATGGAGCGTTTATTTCACCGTGCCTGACCGTCGTACCATCTGCTCCTCGGCTGCCCTGCGCTCCTTCCGTCATCCCTCAGTGTCATCCCGTAGAATGATCCAGAACACGGATGTAAAGAGGATCTGAGCTCCACCGGGTCGGGACATGGACGACGTTGTCCCTGCTCACCCGCGTCCTCCTCACCACATGTCTCTGCTCATCAACGTCTTCAGTCTTCAGTCACTTTCCTCTGACCCTTCGTGAATGTCTGCACGCGGGGAACTGGCCTGAAGACAGACAGACAGACAGACAGACAGACAGACAGACAGACAGACATGGACAAAGCTGTTGCTAGTGTGCAAACTATTAACCACCATCACTCACAGCCATGTTTTGCATTTTCAGTAAACACCAGTTTGCTCCTCTGCTCCTCTGAAGCAGCGACCGTCATCCCCACTGATACCAATAATCAATCGGGCTGCTGCCTGTCGTAAATGCCTGTTATTAGCCTGTTTGTGACTGGATGCTAACCGGGGCAGCAGGCAGCGCTCTGGTTTCAGATTGATTCTGCTGCATGTTTCTGAGGATTAGAGCCAGTAGCCAGCCAGTCTAGACTGGTCTCCAGTTACGCTGGATGCACAATGACTGGGACGCAGACGGGGGGACACCGTGGACAATATGCTGTGTGTTTGAAGAATGGGGCGGCGGCGGGGTGTGTCTTTAACGTGTATTTTGCATTCCTATGTTTTTTAAATCTTTGTTTATTTTTTTATTGCATGCTATAGAGGTCAGTGACGTAGTCCTGCATGTTATTATTTGTCGTTATCTTATGTTTCACCGAGACTGATACTCTAACGTTACGGATACATGCGTGACCCACTGCCTGTGGGTCACTGGTGTAAGTCAGCTGTTACTAGTTGATCACCAGTGAGGTCCTCAGTTAAAATGTTTGTGCCGGTCAAACATCACATCTTCACTGGGTCTCATCTCAGCGCCTCATTTTGAGTTAAATATCTCTCTGGAAGATGTGACTGTGTCCCCTGGAGCGCTCGTATATTCATATTTCAAGACATTCTATTGTCTAATGCAACTAAAATCAAAATAATAAAACACCTGGATGAAGCAGGTTTAAAGGTTTATCCAGCAGCATCACATTGTGACGACAGAGTCGGGTTTGATTTGGATAAAGTTAAATTGTATTAAAGGAATCTTTCTCTTCGACTGACTGTTATTCTAGTTTAATAAAGTTTGAATCACGTTCCTCCTCATTCGTGCATCTGTCACCAGACAGACTTGGTGTATTGTATATCTCACTCATCAGATGAAGCCGCTTCCTCCTGGACCACCAGGGCTTCCTTACAGCAATCATCTTAATGGGAACCAGGGGAGGGGGGGGGGGTGTCCTGATCGCTGCCACTCCCAGAATGAAGCACCTCCACCTCCAGCTGTCCTCCAGCAGTTGTGCCCGGCAGCAGCGGGCCCAGATCTCCTCTGTAAGCTCCTCATTGTTCCGCTGCACTTTGAACTCAGAGGGGTAGATGACACCCAACGCCACCGTCTGGGCGTCTGCTGAGGACTGGGAGCCTCAGGTCCAGTCCTCCTGCAGGAATAAAAGGAGGCGGCTTAAAAAGGAGGCGGCTTAGATCATCAGGGCCGTGACACCCCAAACACACAAAGCGGGGAAAGGACATCAGAACACAGACAAGCAGACTCAACATCATGTTAAAGTACACACAAATACACAACATGGCATGTTTACATATGCATCCAGACCCCCCCCCCCCACCCCCCCACAAACGCAGAAGAAGAAACAAGTGGGTGAAATCTGATCGTTTTGACAGGCCAATCTCAGATAACGCCAGTAAACATTGGCCGAAGCCGATGAGGTCGTGTTTGGGTGTCTTGGGTGCCGCCCTAACACCAACCAAAAGCTGATCGATATGATCGGCAGCTTTCTGACTATTGGTAATCCATCAGTATCCGTCCGTCATAAAAATCATTACAGGGCGTGGGAGGAAGAAATATTAAATGGATCTCACTTAGTGAGATTTAAATCTTGTGCGAATGAACGGGCCGGTGAGTTAGCGTGATTGCAACATATTGATTATGCTCTAAAGATGATAACGAGTGTGTGGCCGGTCGGTTCCACCAACCTGGAGGAAACAACGCCGCCTGCAAACACGAGGAACAGTTTGCTGTCAGTCGTTACACACCCAGCTGAATACCTGGCGTGAACACACACACACACACACACACACACGCACCTCCCGGCGTTTGAAGTGTGCAGGCTTCCACACGTATACGCTTGAAAACGCACACACACACACACACACACACACACACGGGCATGGAAATGCACAAAGCAAACAGAGTTCTCAGCCCGAGTCACGCCCCAAAGCTCGCCCTGAGGTGCACCATCATCGTACCTCCACCCTAACCCTGGGAGGGGGGGGGCGGCTTCTAACAGTGTCACAGAGGGAGTCCGAGCCGTCGGCCCAAAATGGCGTCACGGCATCTTTTAAAACACGGTAAGGTGAGGTTCTGACCCGCAGGCGAGCGGCGGCCCAGCTGCAGGTGACTTTTCCGTTCTGCAACCTTTCTCTCTTTCTCTTTCTTTTCTCCCCTTCCTATCCCTCCTTCTGGGCTTTGATGCCCTTTCATTTAGCGTGTCAGCGGCGATGACACGCACACACATTCATCCACCCGTCGACATTGTTAGAAGTGTTTTTCCCGATCGTGCAAGGACAAGCATGGCCTTGTGCTTCCATTGAACATCTCAGCTTAATAAACCCCGGGGCCTTTGATTGCTGGATGTTTGGGCTCCTCCTTGGGGATCCTCAGACGTAACAAAGCAGGCAAGTCCAATTTGCTGCCGGGTTTCCTGTGAGCTCTCATCCCGTCAGGGCTGAAGGCTCTTTTATCTCCAGGGTCGTCTTGAGTGGCTCTCGTGTCTGGTTCACAGCAAAGCCGAGCGACAGAGAGTGGCAGAAAGTCTCCTGTATCTGACCCAGAATCCTCTGGGGCTGCGCAGTGAGCCGCCGTGAACCTTGAGCTTAATGATTTGCAGATATTCTGGGAGGAAGGCGCTGGAACCTCCAGGGCTAGAGTTTATCTCCTGGACCTGACCCTTTGATCCGGCCCTCAGATTAACCCCGCAGACAATGTGTGTGTGTGTGTGTGTGCGACAAAGATCATGTGTGCATAAATAGCTTGTGATAGTATGAGAATGTCTGAGGATAACCTCATTCTAACCCCGGGAAGGCCAATAAAAGTCATTTACAGCACTGACGGATCACCTGACCCATTCCCGTCCAATCACAGACAAAGAGGCATCGCCACACCTCCACATTGCAGTCATTTTCTCATGATTGAACATTTAAGTCTCACCACAAAATACGCACTGCTTCACCAACGGCCTCGTTCCCGTCAAGAATTCCCTTTGCGCCCCAGACCTGCAGTAAGATAACTATGCAGAAGATTTTTCCGACACGAGGTCTCAGATTTAATATCGGTCTCTAACAATGTGCCGTAATATCCGATTGCGTATTCTGGAACTCACCAAAATTACTTTGCAGAATCTTTAGAATCGCTTCCATTCAACAGAAAAACGGCTGGAGGACTCTCGGCCATCGGCCCCTCGACTAAATGACGGGTAGGCTCGGCTAAAGGCCCCTCACCCCGCAGCGGGACATCCAGGATATTCTTAATCCCAGTTTCTTGAGCCAGTGTGGGGGGGGGGGCACACACATCCCCAAACCGTCCTCTCTCCTCCCTCGAACCGAGCCAGCAGTTACCCGCCCGATTTTATCTCAACCAATATTCACTAGTTTCTTCACTGGAGCAGGGCTGGTGACTGGCGTGTACAGGGTGGGGGGGGGAGGGCAGAGAGCAGGAAGGGAGGGAAAAGCTTCCCAGATGAAAATCCTAAATCAGCATGCCCTGCCGCTGCAGCCGAGGCCGAGGCAGGGATTGCTTTTCATTTATTCTCCTAAGCCGGGGAATCAGGCCGTCAAAGGGAACCAAACTCTCAGGTTTCCTGCATTAAATGGGCCGACAGCGTGATGCGGCCAATCTCGGATCCGATTTAACCCTTCGGAGGTGGCCGGAGCATCGGCAGCCGGCCTTCTGGCTCAACCCCCCGAGGCCGAGTCTCGGTGAGGCGACAGACGGACGGACGGGTGACGCTCCTTCCCGGGTTTGGGAGACCTAAATCCTTCTTTAGCCGTGTTTAATGGGTGTGAATCATAGGATTAAGAAAACAGGCCAGTGGCGCAATGAAAGAATATACTGCCTAGCTAGTGACCTCTGGAAATGCCAGCCAAGTCTCCCTAAAAAATACGTTCACCCAACATGCAGCACAACCATTGGGTTAGTGCCTCACCTCCAGGAGCAGCGCAGCAGCTGGATGAAGGTCCAAACGACAGCGACTTCACAAGAGACACTGGAACTGGAACCGCAGCTCCAAACACAAATGTAAAAACCGCCAAGTTGCCGTTGAAGAATTTTCCGAGCAGACGTTCTTGTCTGTCGGGTCGAACCTGACGTCCACTCTAGAGACGGGAAAATCACGCCTTCATGGATCGTCAGTTCGTGCCGGCGTTGTCTTTTAAATCACAACAGCATGCTGTCCTGTCTGCATGAAGACAAAACCCAAAACCGTTCCCTCAGCCCAAGTGTGCAGATAGGCTACAACTGAACGCCCCCCAGTGATATTACATCAGATAATAATAATCAATGTCATCAATAACCGGAAAATGTTTCTTTAAAAGGCCTTTTGAGAAAGCTCGACGCCGAAACTTCAAAAGGAAATACCGAGACCTTCTCATGACGTGAGACGGGTGGGACTTGTCCATCTCCTGGTGGGGTGTCCTCCTCTCTGCAAGCTGCGGGACCTTCCTGACGTCCTGAGGATGGGGGGGGGGGGGGGGGCACACTGGTGTCGACAAGTGAGGAGGGAAACCTGAGAAGGTGAGGAAGAATTTCAGACTCAGCAGGTCTTCTGTGTTTAAGGATTTGACCTGAGCTGTTCACTACGGTGGCCAGGAGGTTCAAACCACCTTTACTTTATCTCTCTCTCACACACACACACACACACACACATTTGAATTTACATTTCAGAAAACAATCTAATGGAAAGGGAGCGTCCCAAATCCGGGGTTGACCCAGAAGTGACCCGGAGGTTTTTGATGATGGACGACGATGGACAGCGTTTGTAAAAGTGTTTTCAGTGTGTAAATCCGTGTAAATCCGTCTCTAAAGTTCTTGGTAATTATCAAGTCCTCCTTGCGCTCTTGGTTCTGGCCCACATGAAGGCCGGCTGCGACCAGAAACAAGCAGCGATTACTGTTTAACAGTCGCCAACCACCAACCACGCTCGGAAATAAACGCCTTTTCCTGCTCCACCACGGCGGCCGTCTGCTGGACCACCTCCACGCCGGTGGCGTCTTGCGTCCCCGCTGTCTCCCAGCGTCTCTCCTGAAATACGTCTTTCTCACAAACCCCCATCGCTGTCAATCAAAGGCTTCAAATCCAACACAGTGTTTTTACTACGATGACCTAAAACAGGATGCAGCATCGCCCAGATGTATTTGCCCCGCCTCCTCCTTTGACCCGTGTGATCCCCGAGGACCGACCGTCTCTGTGGTCGGCACCGGGCCGACGTCAGCTCTCGGGTCAGAACTGTGACTGTCCCGGGCCGCCGGAGGCCGCTACGAGGCGCCAGCCATGGAGACTTTCCTCTCTTGAAGTCGGGGAGCAGCTCCTTACCCCTCATCTCCTATCCTCTCCTCCTTGACCCCCCCCCACTGTTTGCTTTACTTTAATTTCTGTTTTTTCTCCCCCCTCCCCCGGCAATTTTTTCGTGCGAAGAATAAAATTTCATCTACGCGGGCTCTGGGAAAAGCGGCCCTTTGATTGGCCCTCGCCTCGTACAGATGCTTTGAATTTGGGGGGCTTTTCTGCCGCTGAAGAGAAGAATGGAAGGATGGAGGCATGGATGGAGTGGCGGTGGGAGGGGCTGAAACCTGGCTGTATTTCCTGTGGATTAGGCTTCAGATGGGCGCCCTCAGAGGGGGTCCAGGTCCCGGCCTCCCTGAACGGCTGGGAAACTGACCCCCATATGACTCTGTAGGTTGTTTGTGACCTGCCAACATGGAGCTCTGGGACAGGACCGGGGTCGGGCCCCGCCTACACAGCGACTGATCTGGGTACGGTTCAACTACGCATAGACAGCGAAAGAACCCCCACCCAATGAAGGAAATCACTTCTATGGAAACCGAGAAGAGAACTTCAAGAGCGCAGACAGAACAGACTGTCCGTCTGTCTGCACCAACTCCGACGGATCCAGAGTCTATAACTGGAGGACATAAAGTCAGTTCATCTGCAGTCACTTACCTGTGAGGGGGGGTGACTTCAGGAGCAGCTCTGTAGCACTGGCGTAGCTTCTCCTACAAGGTCGTGCTGCATCTCCAAGCCGTGACCCCCCCTCAGAGTTTCTCCACCTGCAGGACGAGCTTCGACGGACACGTCAGCGTTGGGATCGTCCGAAGCCTCCGATCATCCGTCGAAACACATTTTGTGATTCCTCCTAATCGTTCTGCGTCGTTGGCGTCCGATGCTGCGGCGAAATCAAATTGTAATTTAACTCCAAATCCCGGCCAGGTGTTAAAAGCTTTATATCAAAGATTGATTGACTTTGGTGACTTATCCGACTGATATATTCATCTATAGTCGTGATGCACTATGAGACCAGGAATCAGCCAGATCCATGAGGGAGCAGGAGCTGGTGGAGACCAAACAGAGTCGGATTCCTGTCTACAGAAGCTGTGCTGCCACCAAGTGGTCAAAAAGTCACGACTGCAGGAAAGATTGCCAAACTTCAAATGGAGCGAAAGATCAATAGAATCTAAGAAGTAGATCGCTATCCTGCAGGCGTCTCTGGTCCCAGCTACCCGTTAACCGACCCTAACTGGACCCCTAACCGGACCCCTAACCGGACCCCGGTTACAAACTCTGCGTAGCCGCAAGTCATCCTTCTGCCATTTGTTCTGCAGCATTTCAAATTACGCTCACTTTAACGCTGAGACAGATTTATTATAACAGAATCAGGACACACACACACACACACCCGATGAAACCAAAACCATCAAGAGGATTTCAAGAGAAACAGAACAATGTTTTTTTGGGAAGGCATTTTATTACCGGAGTGTGGACAGATCTTTATCAGGATCATCAAATGTAGCGATTCTTTAGAAAGCATTGAACTTTTTTTTTTTCATAAGAAAGTTGGTCTTTGAAAAGTCCAAATGCAGCAGAACAGTCTGGTTCTTCTTTTATGGTTGTCAGTCCCAATTCTAATCCAACTCAAATTGACCAGCGCCTGCATGAAGAGGCCTGCAGCTGCCCCACCCCCACCATTCCTGATTCCGTGGAGCCATCTAGTGGTGGATGACTGAACAGCAACCCGAACAAACAGCCGAGTTTCGACAAGCAGCAACAATCACGTTGCTTTTAGAACATAAACATAAAACAATTACGCTTTGCTTCCAGGTCACCTGATCATTAAGGCTAAAAAATTAAGAGAAAATAAAAATCTGTTAGTCAAATATTTTACTATAACATTTCACAAATACTTCATCTATGTCAACACTCACAGGAATACACAATATAATCCCATCAATGGGCTCCAATCTGCACCGCGACCGTTTCAGGAGCCGACCAATAAATGCTAGAAAACATAATTTTTTCCATCCGATTATTTCCTTTTTTCTTGGGGGGGGGGGGTAAAGGTCTCTGCAGCACACAAGGAAACCTTTTTTCCTTTGTGAATATAGGAATTAGAAACACACAACACGAGAACAGAACAGAACTTTACGAGTCCACCAACAGCCCGGAAGAGCAAACTTTAACCTTTTCTTTAACTTTTAGCGACAGATGTTCCAAAACGCGATGTTCCAAAACGCGTCGTGTTTACGAGAGCAACGGGAAGAGAAGAGAAGAGCGGCTGTGCCATCCTTCCTCCCTTCGCATGCATGAACCCGTATATATACTGGACTTCTGTGGAAGCCTGATTGCTGAGGTGCAGCCATCGCTCATGAGCAACGTCTTTACCATATATACCATGAAAATGAAATCTTTTCCACTGGTAGAATCTGTTTAACGCGGCACCGTCCCTATCAGAGGATCAACGGATGAGCAGCGCACTCTTCCGCCCAAGTAAGAAATTAAAAACAATGTCGCAAAAATACAAACGTAATGCAAAAAACAAGGTCCCGGCCAATAGAACGCTTCTTCTTCATATTAAACAGACCACTAATAAACACCTTCTGGTTTCCCTGAAAGAAAGAAAAAACCCCAACAGAACAGGGCAAGAAGGAAAAGAAGGGGGAGGGGGGGGCAGCCTCTTAGCTCGTCTCCAGTTTGGCCATTTCCTGCACGTAGATCCCGATGCTCTCGCTGTCGAACAGGACGAAGTAGACGGTCTTGATGGTGGAAGACATGGTGGCAACGAAGTAGCTGGAGATGGCCTTCAGGATCAGCTGGGCCGCCGTCTGCTTCGGGAATCCATTCCTGACAGAGCGAGAAGGGCCTGTTGAGTCGAGTCACGCCACGGAGACTCCAGCGTTAGAGGCTAGGTCAGAATGTCGACGTGTGAAAGCATGGAATTGTCCTTTTAATCCACGACATTTCTCTAATCCAGATTAACAGCACCTCGTTTGGCGCAGATTTCCTCTCAAATTCAGCAGAGATGTCAGGACCCGCCAATCGCCACCTCCGATTGGCGTACTGTCAAACTCTTAACCTGACCCCCAGCCAATCATCGTCCTTCAGGATTAATCCTCGCTCCAGGGCAGCAGGGCTCCTCCTCTCAGCACGATGAAGACGAAGACGAAGCCCGTCTTCCAGGTCGTAGCCCGACTTACTTCAATTATCTCGTACATCAAATACCCCCCCCCCCTCAAACCACCAAAGAACACCCCCGATTATTTGTTTGTGTTTGTAACTCATTGAGGAGATGGGATGGATGGATGGATGAGGAGATGGGCGGAGTCACGGCACCCAAAGTGTCTGACCAACCTCAGAAACTGCTCTTAGCGTTTCCGAATCATTTCTAGACTCCGTTTTTATAAAGAAAACCGTCTCCTGATTGTACGGTCACCGGCGCTACGGCCAGCGTTTCTCACCTGCCGCTGCCGATGGACGGGAACGCCACCGACTTGAGCTTCTTCTCGTCGGCCAGAACCAGGCAGTTCTTCACCGTCTTCTCCAGCAACTCCTCACACTTGTCTGAGCCCCAGCCCGGACTGTTACAGTGGATGACGTACTTAGCAGGCAGGCCGAAGCCCCCGGTCATCACGGCTGAGGGATGAAGACGAGAGAGGAAGAACAGTGAGTGCTCGTCATCCTCTTCAAGCCTGGACGAGCGAATATTTCTGCCTTCGGTCTTGGATCAGTCCAGCAGCTGTCAGAGCATAAAGAATAACGCCCCCCCCCCCACAGCTGACCTCTGCAACAATCCTTTTAGCAGAGCACTGAACTCCCCCCCCGGACCGCCCCG
>NC_090906.1:11850151-11892448 GCF_040956055.1 Brachionichthys hirsutus | reverse complement strand
GAACCCCCGCCCAATGAAGGAAATCACTTCTATGGAAACCTAGAAGACAGAACAGACTGTCGTCTGTCTGCACCAACTCCGACGGATCCAGAGTCTATAACTGGAGGACATAAGTCAGTTCATCTGCAGTCAGTTACCTGTGAGGGGGGGGGGGGGGGGGGGGGGTGACTTCAGGAGCAGCTCTGTAGCACTGGCGTAGCTTCTCCTACAAGGTCGTGCTGCATCTCCAAGCCGTGACCCCCCTCAGAGTTTCTCCACCTGAGGACGAGCTTCGACGGACACGTCAGCGTTGGGATCGTCCGAAGCCTCCGATCATCCGTCGAAACACATTTTGTGATTCCTCCTAATCGTTCTGCGTCGTCGGCGTCCGATGCTGCGGCGAAATCAAATTGTAATTTAACTCCAAATCCCGGCCAGGTGTTAAAAGCTTTATATCAAAGATTGATTGACTTTGGTGACTTATCCGACTGATATATTCATCTATAGTCGTGATGCACTATGAGACCAGGAATCAGCCAGATCCATGAGGGAGCAGGAGCTGGTGGAGACCAAACAGAGTCGGATTCCTGTCTACAGAAGCTGTGCTGCCACCAAGTGGTCAAAAGTCACGACTGCAGGAAAGATTGCCAAACTTCAAATGGAGCGAAGATCAATAGAATCTAAGAAGTAGATCGCTATCCTGCAGGCGTCTCTGGTCCCAGCCTACCGTTAACTGACCCTAACCGGACCCCTAACCGGACCCAGGTTACAAACTCTGCGTAGCCGCAAGTCATCCTTCTGCCATTTGTTCTGCAGCATTTCAAATTACGCTCACTTTAACGCTGAGACAGATTTATTATAACAGAATCAGGACACACACACACACACACCCGATGAAACCAAAACCATCAAGAGGATTTCAAGAGAAACAGAACAATGTTTTTCTTTAACGCTGAGACATGATTTATTATAACAGAATCAGGACACACACACACACACCCGATGAAACCAAAACCATCAAGAGGATTTCAAGAGAAACAGAACAATGTTTTTTTGGGAAGGCATTTTATTACCGGAGTGTGGACAGATCTTATCAGGATCATCAAATGTAGCGATTCTTTAGAAAGCATTGACTTTTTTTTTTTCATAAGAAAGTTGGTCTTTGAAAGTCCAAATGCAGCAGAACAGTCTGGTTCTTCTTTTATGGTTGTCAGTCCCAATTCTAATCCAACTCAAATTGACCAGCGCCTGCATGAAAGAGGCCTGCAGCTGCCCCACCCCCACCATTCCTGATTCCGTGGAGCCATCTAGTGGTGGATGACTGAACAGCAACCCGAACAAACAGCCGAGTTTCGACAAGCAGCAACAATCACGTTGCTTTTAGAACATAAACATAAAACAATTACGCTTTTGCTTCCAGGTCACCTGATCATTAAGGCTAAAAAATTAAGAGAAATAAAAATCTGTTAGTCAAATATTTTACTATAACATTTCACAAATACTTCATCTATGTCAACACTCACAGGAATACACAATATAATCCCATCAATGGGCTCCAATCTGCACCGCGACCGTTTCAGGAGCCGACCAATAAATGCTAGAAAACATAATTTTTTCCATCCGATTATTTCCTTTTTTCTTGGGGGGGGGGGGTAAAGGTCTCTGCAGCACACAAGGAAACCTTTTTTCCTTTGTGAATATAGGAATTAGAAACACACAACACGAGAACAGAACAGAACTTTACGAGTCCACCAACAGCCCGGAAGAGCAAACTTTAACCTTTTCTTTAACTTTTAGCGACAGATGTTCCAAAACGCGTCGTGTTTACGAGAGCAACGGGAAGAGAAGAGAAGAGCGGCTGTGCCATCCTTCCTCCCTTCGCATGCATGAACCCGTATATATACTGGACTTCTGTGGAAGCCTGATTGCTGAGGTGCAGCCATCGCTCATGAGCAACGTCTTTACCATATATACCATGAAAATGAAATCTTTTCCACTGGTAGAATCTGTTTAACGCGGCACCGTCCCTATCAGAGGATCAACGGATGAGCAGCGCACTCTTACGTCCAAGTAAGAAATTAAAAACAATGTCGCAAAAATACAAACGTAATGCAAAAAACAAGGTCCCGGCCAATAGAACGCTTCTTCTTCATATTAAACAGACCACTAATAAACACCTTCTGGTTTCCCTGAAAGAAAGAAAAAACCCAACAGAACAGGGCAAGGAGGAAAAGAAGGGGGAGGGGGGGGGGGGCAGCCTCTTAGCTCGTCTCCAGTTTGGCCATTTCTTGCACGTAGATCCCGATGCTCTCGCTGTCGAACAGGACGAAGTAGACGGTCTTGATGGTGGAAGACATGGTGGCGACGAAGTAGCTGGAGATGGCCTTCAGGATCAGCTGGGCCGCCGTCTGCTTCGGGAATCCATTCCTGACAGAGCGAGAAGGGCCGTTGAGTCGAGTCACGCCACGGAGAGACTCCAGCGTTAGAGGCTAGGTCAGAATGTCGACGTGTGTAAGCATGGAATCGTCCTTTAATCACGACATTTCTCTAATCCAGATTAACAGCACCTCGTTTGGCGCAGATTTCCTCTCAAATTCAGCAGAGATGTCAGGACCCGCCAATCGCCACCTCCGATTGGCGTACTGTCAAACTCTTAACCTGACCCCCAGCCAATCATCGTCCTTCAGGATTAATCCTCGCTCCAGGGCAGCAGGGCTCCTCCTCTCAGCACGATGAAGACGAAGACAAAGCCCGTCTTCCAGGTCGTAGCCCGACTTACTTCAATTATCTCGTACATCAAATACCCCCCCCCCACCCCCCTCAAACCACCAAAGAACACCCCCGATTATTTGTTTGTGTTTGTAACTCATTGAGGAGATGGGATGGATGGATGGATGAGGAGATGGGCGGAGTCACGGCACCCAAAGTGTCTGACCAACCTCAGAAACGGCTCTTAGCGTTTCCGAATCATTTCTAGACTCCGTTTTTATAAAGAAACCGCCTCCTGATGTACGGTCACCGGCGCTACGGCCAGCGTTTCTCACCTGCCGCTGCCGATGGACGGGAACGCCACCGACTTGAGCTTCTTCTCGTCGGCCAGAACCAGGCAGTTCTTCACCGTCTTCTCCAGCAACTCCTCACACTTGTCTGAGCCCCAGCCCGGACTGTTACAGTGGATGACGTACTTAGCAGGCAGGCCGAAGCCCCGGTCATCACGGCTGAGGGATGAAGACGAGAGAGGAAGAACAGTGAGTGCTCGTCATCCTCTTCAAGCCTGGACGAGCGAATATTTCTGCCTTCGGTCTTGGATCAGTCCAGCAGCTGTCAGAGCATAAAGAATAACCCCCCCCCCCCCCCACAGCTGACCTCTGCAACAATCCTTTTAGCAGAGCACTGAACTCCCCCCCCGGACCGCCCCGCACCACTTCCTACAACTGAATCACCCCCCCCGGGTTCTGTCAGAATTCAAACCCAAAGGTTGAATCTGCTAGAAAAACACTTTGCCTGGTGGAAAGTGTCCCCCCCCCCCCCAGAGCTTTAAATGCTCTGGCCGGAGCATTAATGCAGGGTGGGCCGGGGGAGGAGGAGAAGTGGAGGAGAGAAAAGAGAAGTCACATCTGCAGCTGTAGCCCGAGACCCTGAGCCAAAAGCTCAGGTTTTATTAGCCAACGTGAGACTGGATCAGAGTCCAGAGTGACGATGAGGATAAAGAGGATGAGGATGAGCTGCTTTCCAGGTGGCGCAGAGAACATGGACAGACTTCAGTCGGCAAGTTGAGCTCCGGCTCCTTAGGCGGTGTGGAGGATGAGAATTACAGATTCCGAAAGGTTCAAACTGGTTTTAATGGTTTGGAAGTGAAGGGTGTGTGTGTGTGTGTGTGTGTGTGTGTGTGTGTGAGAGTGTGTGTGTAGCGAGTCTGTGGATGTCCAGCTAAATTAGCCATGAGATAAAGTGACACATTTTGTTTTGTAACAGTTACCCCCAGCCACCTCCAGGGGGCCGTTCTTCTTCTTCAGCTCCTGCAGGGCTTCAGCAAACTCCTTGCCCCCCTTCTTTTCCAGAGCACAGCCTGTAACAGAGACGGAAGTCTGGAGTGACTACCTTACAGACGGGGACAGACAGGAAAGAGAAGGTGGGGGGGGGGGGGGGGGGATCATGCATGTAGACAGACAGGCAGACAATGATGCCGTCAATCGTTCCAGCCGGCTTCTCTCTGAATCTCTGACCTCAGCAAACTGAATGCTGCTTCATTTCAGGAAAGGAAACACAAAACGAAAACATTAAACCGCTGATTGTCGCCCCCCCCCCCCCCCCCCCCCAAGTGACTCATTTGGATTCGATTAAATTAAGGCATTAAAGCCTTAAATTAAGTAATTAAAGTCTATAATTACTTCCCTCCGCTGCCTGATTTCCCGGGTATTTAATTTCACTGGCAAAATGCTCACGTTTGCTCATGTTTCAACCAAACCGTGAAATGGAGCTGGAGATAAAGAAAGAAGCCACAGCTCGAGGGGAGGAGCTTCAAGAGGAATCGGTTTCATTCAGGACAGGTGAGGGTTAGCGTTGCCCTCCCGAAGAAAGATTAGTGGATGAAACAAGTCATCGACCAGCCAATCAAGCTAGCAGGTCAAAACAACAACAACTTCTTGTGTTAAAATGATTCATGACGGTGCATTGCTTCATCCATTATGCGAGGGACAAGCGATCGGTTTTAGTTTGAGGCTCAATCATTTGGATAGACGTCACACAACACGAAGGAGACGGCCCACATTTCAGCCTGGTGAACAAAGCAGCAACACGACGCAGGCCCCGACACACAACTGCTGCACGAGGGCCACCAGTGTCAGAGGCTTGCATCCCTGCTGTAGGTCGCGACCTCATGATGTGAAAATAAACTCAGAAAAACTACCTTTAGACGATCCAGTTAACGTCTCCTCGGGTGAAATAGTGGCATCGATCAAATCATGTTCACCTTCTCTGGTGATCAGATTCCTGCTAATTTAATCTAAGGCTTTGTCAAAAAAATCAATACAAATATATTGTATATCAATTATACTAAAAATCAGTCATAAAGTGGTCCGATATGAACCATCATGAAAAACGTCCAGAATGAGCTCAGGAAAAAAAAATTACATTTTAACATTAAAACCCATTTATGGATTCAAAAATCAGTAAAATATAAATTCCGATTCACTTTTAGGTTTCATGTTTGGTGTATAAAGACAATCGAGAACCTCTGATGACGATCTTGGAAACCGGTTTGCAGATCAGCGCTTTCATCAAACATTTCAAGCCTCTCCGAGTTCATTTTCGTGCTCCCTCGAACCTAACGGCGCCGGGATCTACAGCAGGGATCTACAGCAGGGATCTACAGCAGGGATCTACAGCAGGGATCTACAGCAGGGATCTACAGCAGGGATCTACAGCAGGATCTACCGCAGGGATCTACAGCAGGGATCTACCGCAGGATCTACAGCAGGGATCTACAGCAGGGATCTACAGCAGGGATCTACAGCAGGGAGCTGCCGCTGTTGGTCCACAGGCTGCAGCGCAGACAGAGACGGCCCTCCTCCCCGAGTCGCTGCTCCCTTTACCTACTTCACCACCTGTATAGAAGGAGGAGCTGGTCGGATGAATGACAGCGTCGCTCTCCACGACGGAGATGTCGGCTTGGACAACTTGCAACTACGGATGACAACGACAAACAACAGGCAAACAACATGGTGGTAAAAAAAAACACAGTGAGTGATGGGAGACAAATGAAAACGAAGAAAGCATAAAACAGGAGAGCAGACAGGCGTGAATGCGCTCCTGATGACATCACAGGAAACAGGAAGCAACCGTGACCCGGTGGGTTTCCGTCTGTGATGGAAGCACAGTCAGGCAGATTTAATAAAACACTGACATGATTTAAGCTAGTTACGTTCTGTAGTTTAGAATTGTTGCTGCGTGAAGAGGAGTCGATTACACTGACGGGTGTTTTATTGCATTCCACCGACTGTCCTGGAACGGACGGATCCTAATGTAGGTCCGTTAGCCGTCTGAAGGGAGGCGACACACGATGGAAAAAAAAAACATCTACAACGTGGGCGGGGCCAGCCGGAGGTTTGCTCAAATCCCTGAATGTGTTTTCAGGATTTCACATTCCTGCTCGGTTTGCGTAAAAGCAGGGTCTTCACCTGCTTTCCAGGTGAGAACAGGTGATTTTATTCCTGACAAAAGACACCAGGGGGGGGGGGGGGTTCTGCTGCAGGAGGCGTGTCATCTGCCTCAGGTTCGCCACCTGACTCACGGAGGCGGAGCTGCTCCACAGGGGGGCTTTACCCGATTGATGATCTGATCGATGATCAATGCAGCTACGGAGACAGATTCACTGATCGCGGGCTGTTGAACATTCAAGGATTTTAAACGTCAAACCTCGCTGGGCCGGAGGACACCGGGCGGGGGGGGGGTAGAGGGAAGGAAGCAAAGCCATTAAAACCAGACTTCACGCGGACACCTTGAATGTTTGAAACACAGCAGCGATGAAGAGTGAAGATGAGGCTTTCCTATTTGTGGGATCAATAAGGAAGGAAGAGGAAGAGGAAGAGGAAGAGGAAGAGGAAGGGACTCTGCACTGGGCCGGGTCGGCGAGACAGCAGCAGGCGACGCTCTGGAGGTGAATGTACGGAGAACGTTCGTGGTTAATCTTCTTACGTAGTCGGGACGCGATCCCTGAAATATAGAACATCGGCCTTTCACGATAAATGATCAGCTCGCTTCCTCAACCCCGGAACGAGACAAGCCGGCTGCTCAACGGCGAACCGATTCACGGGGAATTATCCATTCGTTAAATGAGCGATGAACTTCAGGATGCCTTTAGTTCTCCGCTGACCTTTTGACCCAGGAAGAGGCTCTTGGTGGAGAGGACGGTGAAGCCGTCCGGGGAGCCGTCTGTGGTGCTGTCCGCCGACGCCGCCTTGCTCACCTCGCCCGGTTTCTATGGAGACGCGGAAGGTTCAGCCCCCAGATTCAGACACTTTCCAGAGTAAAAATGTGTTTTGTTTTTTTCCTCCATTTTTTTTTTCTTTAGCCTCCATTATCAGCTAATTGGAACATTTTTGTATCCAGACTGGATCCAGACTGAGATCTCCGGGGTCCGTCCAATACCTTCGCTTCTCCCTCGTGTCTTTTTCCCACTCGGTTTCTTGGTCACGGTTTTCTTCACTGGCTTGGGTTTCTTCTCCGGGGTGGGGGGCGCCGGCGCCTCCAGTTTCCCCTTGGCGCCTCTCTTTTTAGCCAGCAGCTCCGGGTGGATGTTGGGCAGAACGCCACCCGCCGCAATGGTCACACCTTTCAGCAGCTGAGACAGGAAGACAAATTAAAACTGGACGAGTCGTCCCCCCCCCCCGGGGGTCCTCACCTGGTTCAGCTCCTCGTCGTTGGCGATAGCCAGCAGGATGTGCCGCGGCGTGACGCGACCCTTCTTGTTGTCTCTGGCAGCGTTACCGGCCAACTCCAGGATTTCAGCTGGGGGGGGGGGGGGGGGGGTTACAGAATGGATGACAAGAGTTCTCTCGTGTGAAACGCAGCGTATGGGCCCCCCCCCCCAGTAAATCTCACCAGTGAGATACTCAAGGACAGCAGCCAGGTAGACAGGTGCCCCCACCCCGATGCGGTATTTGGGCAGGCCCTCTTGATGTAGCGCAGCATGCGCCCCACGGGGAAGATGACCCCGGCCTTGGTGGACCGGGACGTCTTGGTCGTCTTCTTCTTTCCTCCTCGGCTGGACATGTTGCTGAGACCACCAATGGCGTCAGGCTCTGCAGGGACAGAGACGCCATTGTTCCTCCTGAGTCTCTTCTGTCTGGTCTAGATCTATCATTTATCTATTCTACACAGGTTAGACTTTATTGTGTGGCAGATGTTTTACTCAATTATTCACAAAGTTGGAAGCAAAAAAAATAAAATAAAAAATGTTATTGTCCCGATCCAGCAAAGTAAAGAATTCTGGATAGGTGCCGTTCGGGTAAGGATCCGGACCAGCACCTCCTGCTAGGAGGCCGGGAACACCAGGAGAATCATCCCGGCAGATTATTTTATTCCCTTAATCCTGGGATGGATCTATAAACAGGCCCGAGTCCTGCACGGATTTGAATGAACCTGAGGACAAACGTCCAGGAACAGAAGGACAGACGGACAGAAGGACATCATCACTGATTGGGGGGGATTCCGCAGAGGATTTCCGGAGATCTAAAGATGTTTCGACTGAAGTCATTTTCTTCTGAACGTCGGAGCGGCAGCGTCGCCGTTAACGCGGCGACTCCGCGCAGTGACGCGCGTCACCGGAGGCGTTACAGCGTGTTTCACCGGCAGAGGCGGATCTGCGACACGTCTCCCCTCCGGTCAGGTGGAGGTGCCTCCGGGACAAGACGAGTCCCGCGTACCGACGGCGCGCATCGGCACGGACGCGACCTTCGCGCACAGGGCGGCGAGCCTCGCGTCTAAACCGAGCCGCGCGTCCCTTTCCCGTGTCGGTGCGCGTCCTTGTCTGCGCCGCGCCGCGGCCGGGCGGAGGCAGCTGCCCTCCCCGCCTGTCAGCTCCAGACGCCCGGTCTCCGCTCTCGGGCCTCCATGCTGGAGAAAAACAACAACAACATGGCAACGCTGGCGGCCGAGCTCCGTGACCGGAGACCGGCTCGACCGACGAGACGAGCGCGCGTCCGACCCAACCCGACGGTGCGGAAACGGGCCGTTATACTTACAAACAGGACACAATTCGTCCCCGGTGTTCCGGTAACCAGCCTGGGCAGCGTCCCGGACTCCCACAATCCTCAGCGAGCAGGAAGATCAGCGCAGCGGGCGGAGCGACGCGGCGCAGCGACGCAACGCAACGCGAGTAGGAGCGACGCGCCGCGCCTGGGAGACAGCTGGTCTTTAACTCTTTAACGCCCGGTGAAGGGCAAAGGTAAAACCCTCCGACCAGGGGCGCTACTGCCTCTATGCACCTTGTAGAAACAGCCCCCCCCCACCACCAGAAATTACGCAGGGGGTCAACACCGCCCGAAGTGCAATAACGGAGCCTCGCTAGAAGCTTTATTGATTTTCAGTCAAATAAATTACAGCCAAATATCACAATTCAAAACCTAGTATCACATTTTAACATAAATAATATTTTAATCAAGATTTTCAGTTCAACATTTTTCAATTCATAAATGACATTGAGTTCAAAGTGCCAACATTAACTTACGGTGGCCCTGAAGTGCAAATCACAACAACAAATCGTATTGCACACAATAAAGAAGGAATCGCGCAAACAAGAAAAAAACACACGCACAAATAAGGAATCGCGCAAACAAGAAAAAAACACACGCACAAATAAGGAATCGCGCAAACAAGAAAAAAACACACACACAAATAAGGAATCGCGCAAACAAGAAAAAAACACATACACAAATAAGGAATCGCGCAAACAAGAAAAAAATACACACACAAATAAGGAATCGCGCAAACAAGAATACAAAACACACAAACAAGAATCGAAAACACACAAACAAGAATCGAAATCACGCAAACAAGAAATGAAATCACGCAAACAAGAAAGCTCCAAACCGGAAATGCTAAATATCGGACAAGTCCAAACCGGAAATGCTAAATATCGGACAAGTCCAAACCGGAAATGCTAAATATCGGACATGAGGGGTCTGGTTGCTGATTGGACAGAAGCACTGTCAATCATTCTGACTTTCGCTACAGGTTTCCCGTAATTGAGCAGCAATTAGTAGCAATTGAGTAGTAGGTAAGAGAACAGCGTGAGATACGAAAATATGTTTTGCCGTCATTGTGGTAAAAAGTTACCCGAAGAAGAACGGCCGAACTATTGCAGTGGTTGCGGCAAGAGACTTCAAGGGATTCTGGACAATGAACCAACCGCATGTCAACTATTGCATCATAAGTGTGTCCCGCATCAAAATTATTACTGATAATGTCTTCGGTGGCAGCCATAATTACAAATGAACTTTCTCAGCAATCAGCATCCGGACCTCTGCATGTCCGATATTTAGCATTTCCGGTTTGGAGTTTTCTTGTTTGCGTGATTTCATTTCTTGTTTGCGTGATTTCATTTCTTGTTTGCGTGATTTCATTTCTTGTTTGCGTGATTTCTATTCTTGTTTGCGTGATTTCATTTCTTGTTTGAGTGATTTCATTTCTTGTTTGCGTGATTTCGATTCTTGTTTGCGTGTTTTGTATTCTTGTTTGCGTGATTTCATTTCTTGTTTGCGTGTTTTGTATTCTTGTTTGCGTGATTTCATTTCTTGTTTGCGTGTTTTGTATTCTTGTTTGCGTGATTTCATTTCTTGTTTGCGTGATTTCATTTCTTGTTTGCGTGATTTAATTTCTTGTTTGCGTGATTTCGATTCTTGTTTGCGTGTTTTGTATTCTTGTTTGCGTGATTTCATTTCTTGTTTGCGTGTTTTGTATTCTTGTTTGCGTGATTTCATTTCTTGTTTGCGTGATTTCATTTCTTGTTTGCGTGATTTCATTTCTTGTTTGTGTGTTTTCTATTCTTGTTTGCGTGATTTATTATTTGTGTGTGTGTTTTTTCTTGTTTGCGTGATTTCTTATTTGTGCGCGTGTTTTTTTCTTGTTTGCGCGATTCCTTCTTTATTGTGTGCGCTACGATTTGTTGTTGTGTTTTGCACTTCAGGGCCACCGTATTAACTTATTAAAATATTCCCTAATTTACCAAAACTTTTTTTACTATTGCATCATCATCATTATTATTATTATACTTCCTGTCTCCGAGTACATAATCATTAACGATCGTCAGGCAATGCCTTTCACTGATTCTGGTGATAAATAAACATTTTTGAATACCAGTCAATTTCTACACTTTCAAATCCCTACAATTAAAGCGTGACGATGAAGATGAAAGAATAATAGCAGGGATTCGTAGGGCTAAATCCACGTCGTTTTCTGACACATCCCAGCTGGAGAGACTTAAATAAACAGTCTTGTTGAAATGTGTTTCCGCCCATAAAGTGCCTCGAGATAACTTTCTGTTATGATCTGCTACTACAGAAATAAAAATGACAGCAGGGACACCTCAAATTACGAGCCGTGCAAACGGGAACAGAAGGCAACTCCGACCTGAGGAATGGGCTGAGCTGAAATTTCAGCCTGAAAGTGATCAAGCAGGCTGTTAGTTCAGATCAAACATCTCCAGGAGAAAGCTGGAGGTCAGAGGTCATCACTGGCCTTTCTTCGGTGCCTCGGGGATGCTCTCGGTCAGAGGGGTGAGGCTGATGAGCAGGGTGTGGCGCTCGTACTGCTTGGTCTCCCTGAATTTGGCGTCGGTGCCATGGAGTCGATCCAGGATGCCGAACACCCCGAAACACTGGTTGAACCTGGAAGCAGGAATGAAGGCTTCTGGGAGTTGTGCTAACGTTCTGATTTACACTCATTCTGATTGGCTGATTGATTTTCTTCTTCATCCTAAACTCACGGACTCAAATCGGCTATGATAGTGAAATTAACACAGGAAGGAGTCACCGGGGTCGAATCCTGCCTGCGTGTCCGTGCCGGAGGAGGAAGACTGCTTTTAATCCCTTTTTAAGTTTACTTTATATTAACACTCGGTCTACCAGAATTCTGCAACTAGGAGAATGACCATAATGACTGCTCGGACATTATTTGTATTTACAGTAATTTGGATTATTGTCATCACGATCTAAGAAAAAAATAGGTGGAATAAGTAAAAAACATCAGGATACTAAATGAAAACAATAATGATCAAGTGTTTTATTGATTTAACTGACAACATAACGTCTCTGCAATGACAAAAGGCCGACTCGACCTGCAACAATGACCTCTGTGAAAAACAAAACGAATGTATCCTGCTTTCAAAACAGGTTGGTGTCATCATTTGACCTTAACAATGATACTTATTAACTATTATGAACATTTAAAACAGGTTGGTGTCGTCATTTGACCTTAACAATGATAATTATTAACTAGTATAAACATTTAAAACAGGTTGGTGTCATCATTTGACCTTAACAATGATACTTATTAACTATTATGAACATTTAAAACAGGTTGGTGTCGTCATTTGACCTTAACAATGATACTTATTAACTATTATGAACGTTCCAAAGCGCTGTGAGGGGGCGTTCAGCCAACTGAAGACACTCGGCTGTTTTTTGCAATTTGCTTTGCTTATGGTTCACAATCCCTCACAGTGAACACAGGTAACCTGCCCCCCCCAATGTTAGAATAATATATAAACACATTTAGGACAAGTCAGGATCCTATTAGTACATAGTTTTTTTTTAAACCAAGTTATTACGTTGCAAATTTTGAAAGCAGTCAAAATGACTGCTTTGGTAGTTCTAATGTTAAAAGATATTCTGGGGGCAGACAAATATAAGAATTTAATAATTATATCTGCTCCTTTCTAATCATGAAAAGTATTGAAAGTGTGTGTAATATTGTGGATTTTCATGGAAAGAATAAATAAATAGTAGTACTATTAGTGTTCAGATGATGTCAGATGATTTAAACCAAAAACTAATCTGTCCGTTTTCAGATTTGGTTCAGCACCACATTACCGCTGACGCTGGACCAGAACCCCGACCTCAGAATCGTCACATCTCACCTCCTGCTGGAGGAGCAGATAGGTGGACTCACCGGAGGTGGTGAAAGTCGTGGAACTCTGGGGAGGGCAGGAAGGGGAGGTGGAATCCACAGTGGGAGATGGTGGTGCTGAAAAAAGCGAGGCAGTACCAGAGGGTGGTGGTGGTCAGGTGGGAGCCCAGGATCACAGGTCCGATCGCCACCGGCAGCATGTTGGAGATCTGCGGCGAGAATGGACACGAGTCATCCGTGTAGTCTTTTCTGAACGGATAGGGCGAGGCGGGCGTCACCCACCACATGCTCCAGAGGGTGAGCGTAGATGGACACCACGGCAATGGGGGCGGTCCACTCGTGGTGCTGTTTGTGGAAATGCTTGTAGAGGCTGGGATGATGGAACAGCCTGAGAGAGAGGAGGGGAATGAGCGCAGTCGCTTCCAGACACGCTAGAAGCTGTTTGCTAATGATTAAATAGCTAGCTATAGCTTCTGGGGAGAGCCTTACTTTTGCAGAGGTTTGGTGATCAGCCCGTTTTGCCTTTTATTAATGTTGGAAATTATTACTGCAATTTATTCATTCCCATGTTTAATTTCTGATTTAAAAAATAAACTACTAAAGAAAACTGAAGAACACTTAACGGTGCATTTCTACACCAAATCAGCCATTTAGCGTCAAACTAACAGATCCGAGATCCGTTTCTTCAACTCTCCACTCATCCTGAATCCGAGAGGACCAACGGTTCCCGACCAGCGGGCCCGCGGTGGCACGGATTACTCAGACGCCGACAGCGCAATGATCCCGACCTGTGTGAATAGTAAAACATCACTTCCTCAACGATGAAGAAGGCAGCGAGCTCCATCAGGGCGTAATGGAAGGAGGGCAGCTTGGGGTCGCACGGGTTCCCTCTCAGGCTCGTCAGGTAATAAGCCGCCACCACCATGGGCCCAGAGATGAACAGCTGGTTGAAGACAACGGTCCTCAGCGCATGACGAAGCTTTGCCGGGTCCACCTACGGGGGGGGGGGCAGAGGTCCGAGAGACGTCTGTTGATTCGACTGCCATTTGAAATCACATTTCATTTACGTTCCAACAACGAGCCTTCAAAGTGAGACATGTTCTCCAGCACTGGGACATCTGTCTGAGGTGTTGAGACGTAGCATGTAGCATGTAGCATGTAGCATGTGTCGCCATATTGGGTGTTTAGATGTGTTGCTGCTACACCTGAGGCATTCTCTCAGATGTTGGTGGAGGTCAGTCAACATTAGAAGTCAGCGTTTACCTTTGAACCTCGGACCCGTGCTATAAACGTGTGCGTGAGAACACGCGTGTGTCCGAAGGGCACAGCAATTTGTTTTTCCAAATCGCACATTACCCAGAGAGGGACTTCAGACTGTTTCCGACAGGACCACCATGTTCAGATAGATGCAACCTCTCGATCGCTTTTTGCTGATTGAACTCGGCCTCCGCGCTCAGAATGAATCCGCTGATTAGAGGCGATAAACTTTTAAGGCGCCGCAGGGCAAAGTAGAGACAATTCTGATGATGCTTGCGTCCACAGAGGCGAATCGAAGTCAGACGCATCAGGGTTTCACCTGAGCTGCAAGTCTGGACTATGATAAAAGCAAACTTTAGAGGCTTCAGATCAATGAATAGGAGCTTCTTGTGTTTATGATTATTTACAGAGTAAACCTCCAGCCGCTTATCAATAATAGTTATCTGTCTCTTATCTATCAGCATCTGTTATTCAAACACACGAGGAGGACTTTGGTCGTCTGGACGTCCAATCAGCAGCGGCCAGGCCCGTGCACGTCCTTGAACGTGAACTCACATTCACAACGCAACATGTGAGGGTTTCTTTGTTTAGCATATTTGTTTTGTTTTTTAACTAAAGATGCATCACAATTTGTAACATGTAAATAAAGACACTGCAATCAACAGACGATAATAACAATCATTTGAATTATTGGTTATCCTCTCTTGTCATTGGTGCAAATACAGGCACAGATAGGACAACAGTTTACCCATCTACGCCACGAAGATCGACCCAACATTCACCACCTTTGAAAATAAGAGGCTACGTTGCTTTGGAGACTTAAACAGCGAAGGTTTCAGGAAGCAACTTCAAATAATTAATCTCCATCTCCAATTCACACAGCTGATTCAGAACCCGTGTGAAAATATTTTTACAAATTCCAGCCCCTAATGGGGATAAGGGAATGGGGGAAAAAAAAAGGAACTGAATGCATTAGACTCGCCCTTTATAAATAAAATGCTCGGGAGAGCGTTTAAAGCGGAGCCTACCGGGTCGTTGTTGTCTGCCTGGATGCGGTAGCGGGTGATGAAGGAGGGTTTCCCGCTGGTGTAGACCAGCAGCAGGAGACCATTCATCAACCAGAAGGTCAGAATGGGGAAGAACATCGTCCCTGTTGGTGAAACCAGACACCGAGCTTGTGATGAATCCAAGCCTGAGCTAAAATCAATCAGATAAATGCTGCCAACAACATCCCGGTCATCCGGAACAGGTTGGGAAAAGACTTCTTCTGTGGTTTATTGCTTTACCTCAATATAGTCCCCATGTAAAAATGCCATATAAAGGCTAAATAACAACACCTTTCATTATGCAAAGCAGTCCACATGACAGCTGCGTCATAAGTCATGGCCTCACATGCAGCATTGAACAGCTAATCCAGCAGATTAGCCAGGAAACGGATCCGTTTTTGTGTCCCGGGTATTTAAAACGTTAAGGATCTCTAGTGTTAAAGTGAAAACCTCCGGCTTAGATCCCCCCCCCCCCCCCCCCCCACCAGGTCCACAGAGAAATGTCCCGGCGTGAAACCGGTCCGTGGGACACCTGCTCTACAGAACAGATTGCTGGGAGAGAAATGAAAGTACGCTGACATTTCTTACCAAAGTAGAACAAAGCAGCATCATGACCCTCAAACGCCAAGTACAGCTTGGTCCACACATTTTGCCAGAAATCCCCTGAAGCTCCCCAGAATCTCTGAAGATGCCTGGAGTGAGGAGAGTCATCAACATCGCTTCGTTAAAAGGGGGACAGACGGACTATTTTCTGTCTGTCTGCGGTAGAAACCATCGAGGCACAACCTCGACATCCCACTGAACAACGCAACATCGTCCCAGACGTCTATCTAAACACCTGAACTACCGGATGGCATCCTATCAGCGTCCCTTCCCATCCTGGCCAAGCCCTGTCTGGATATCTCATGTTCTGTCCGGTCCAGTCCAGTCCTAATAACCGGAGCCCTATCTCTCTGAGCCTGGCCTGTGTTTCGGTACAGAATAATCATAAAGGATCCTACCATGTGAGCGAGTTGCCAAAAGCTGCGAGGAATAAGATCCCAGATCCAATGACAAACGCAGCTTTCTTCAAAGAGTCCCACAGGCCCCCAGAATCCCTCTGTGCAGGACAATAAAAAAAAAAAGAAGAAGAAGCTCTGGAACTCAGATCATGCTGTACAATCTAATTTTGCCCAAGACACATCAGAGTCCCACAGACATGTGCTGTGGTGTGGAAACACCTCCTCTGAACGCAAAGAGTCCTTTCCAGAGGTCAGACAGACACGCCTCAACCCCAGCCAACAACTCTCAGGATGATGTGTAACAGAGACTGGGATCCAGGCCTTGTGGTCCACCATCAGTGTCTGACCCTGGATTATGGGTCAAAGGTTTCCCAGGCAACCTCCATCATCAAGCAGGAGAGTGTGGACTGTTACAGACGGCACAGTGATAGGACGCCGGGATCGTGTAGTCAAAGACATTTCCACTTCAGTGCGATAGGCTGAAACTAGTTCTGGTTATATGACAATAGTCTACCGAAGAAAGTGTTACTAGAACTTATTAAAGATGTCTTTATGGTTTACACTAACGGTGATCACATGTAGAGTTGTGTTCTCACTTTTGTGCTGCTGCTGATTGTGTCAGCCGCCCTCGTGCCTGTAAACAGGACATCACAGTAAAGAACGACTGATATGATTGAATAACCCTAACCCTAACCCATAAATAAAAAAGATAAAAACATAAAGCTGACATTAGAGCGCAGTAGGATCACAGAATGAGATCTCATTCGGGGTTAACAGTCAGGGCGTCACGGCGGCGGCGTGGCTAGACGATATATTGCAGACATTATTTACCCTAACTTTACACTAAAATGGCAAAGTGTCCTTCCACCTGAGTTTTATTTAACAAATCCGATTATTATTTTAACATTAATCAAAATTCCAGAATGTAAAACAACCTGCTTTTATTGATCTGTCTATCAATATTAAACATTACATCCCCTCCATTTCCTGATCAATAAATAATAAGGCTTTTAGAACATACGCACTTTTTTTGCTATTATAATACATTTAATTTAATATAAATATATATATATTTTTTATTTCACTTATCTTTTACCCTGGCATAATTACTCTAATTACTGTTTTGTAAACGCAAGACTGTTCTTGTTATATATTGTTTACTTTAATACTCAATTAAAAAAAAAGAAAAAGAATAATTCTACTGACGTTTTAATCAGAATCAGCATAAAGCTGCTTAAATTAGCCTAAAGCTAAGATCAAAGTTGTGCTTTAATAAATAATCAGAGTTAATTTACAAAGAAATTGAATATTTCAAGTAAGGCTAATTGTTCATTAGTGAGCTAGCCCTCCGTCACTCACCGCGAACGTTGGCCTCCGCCATCGCGTCTCTACTCGGCTCGACCGCCTTTGTCGCCCGAGAGTCGACCACTCGAAGCGCGAGCCAAACCAACAGTTTATTAGCAACAGAGAGAGACGCCTGATTGGTTCGTTCAAGGCCACGTGATTCTAACGGAACACGGAAGTAAGCGCAAAGGACCGCGTCGGTAAACGCATTTCCGATGATGATTGGTTAGAACAAAGGGAATAGAAACAGGGTGAGCCAATCAGAGAGAGAGTAGGGACGTTCGTCATTGTTTTCAGCCTGAAACTCCGCATGTAGTCGTGTCCGCAGCACATTGAGGGAAAAATAGGCTTACTTTGGGTAATTTGTTAAAATAACTCTAAATTAATATCTATTTCTTTATTCAATTAGTTTAGTTATGTATTTATTTATTTCAGGCAATGACAAAAAAGCAAACAAAACAACCCGTGCCACATTGCACTAGCCACATTTAAACAATAAATAATACGCCAATTCTGCCTGAAAGGGAGTGGGAAGAAGAAAATGTATTTAATCCCACCCCTATATCTCATTATATATAAACATAATACGCTCCACTGTTTCAAACTCCAAATCATATCAAACAACAACTGTGGACTTTATGATTTAGAAAAATACAACAAAATATCTGATGAAACTGTAGTTAAATTACAAAATAATAGCTTAAATTGATGAATACTTTGTCATTGCTTCAGCAAAGAGCCCCACGTGTTAATTAGGTATACTTGAGCTAAAATATTTTCTTCTCAATCTGCGTATTTATTTTACTTCATAACATTTTTAACTGCTGTCATTAAACTACTGTCTAGACTTTATTCAGGCTACAAAATGTACACCAAACCTGTTTCAAATTTTGTTTGGGTTATGCAAGACTAAATGAAGTATATCAAACTGCAGTTGGTGTGAAGGATGAAAACCAGATAGTTCAAGTCTGCAGTCGATGCTCTGTGTGTGTGTGAGACTATAAATAGGAAAATTAGGCAACGTACAGTGTCAGAGTTTTGGTCATGAAGGTGTGTGTCTCAAATACCTTTTAATTTATCATTAATGATGATACATACATGAATCATTTATTTCCCCAAAAAGAGGGTTTTATTACTTAAAAATAATTGTAGAGCGATGGAGAATGTGGAAAGGAAGTGAAGAATCGTGTGCAGGCAGGCTGGAGCAGGTGGAGGAAAGTATCAGGTGTGCTCTGTGATAGGAGAGTGTCAGCGAGGATGAAGGGAAAGGTCTACAAGACAGCGGTGAGGACAGCCATGATGGACGGCTTAGAGACAGTAGCTCTGAGGAAAAGACAGGAGGCGGAGCTAGAAGTGGAGGAGATGAAGATGCTGAGGTTCTCCTTGGGAGTGAGCAGGTTGGACAGGATTAGAAACAAGACAATAAGAGGGACAGTGAAGGTTAAACGTGTTGGAGACCAGACTTTGATGTTTTGGACATGTCCAGAGGAGAGACAGGGACTATATCGGTAGAAGGATGCTGAGGATGGAACTGCCAGGGAACAGGGCTAGAGGTCGACCCAGGAGAAGATACATGGACGTAGTGAGGGAGGACATGAGAGCGGCTGGTGTTGGGAAGGACGATGCAAAGGACAGGGTGAAGTGGAGAAGGTTGATTTGCTGTGGGGACCCCTCAGGGGACAAGCTATTGTACGTTGATCAATATAGATATAAACGAGGCCCAACGTCTGGACTCAAGCCAGATGTTTGAAGGTGCCGGTCCATCTGAGAAAAGCGTGCTTCATTTGAGCTGCATGTGTGATCAGGAGGGGCTGGTTGGACGAGTCATACTGAAAACATCCTAACTGGGGCAAACAAACACAGATAAGAAGCGGAGCTGGACACACACACACGCACACACGCACACACACACACGCACACACACTGACACTCAGCAACCAGACGGACGCGGCTATGATCCTGACCGCCGGCGGGCTGTGCCTGCCCTCTCCGGCCACCATCCAGGAGCTGTTCTTCGTGGCTCGCGATGCCGCCATCATCCCGGACATCTCCCTGGATCCCGTCCTCACCGCCTACCTCTCTCTGGACTCCTCGGAGGCGCTGCAGCACCATTATGCTTTCCTACAGAGAAGCATGAGCCAGGAGCAGCAGTCTGCGTTCAACCTCAACCTGACGGAGAGGCTGGGGGGCCGCAGGGTCGTCCACGGGGGGGTCGGGGTCATCGCTCTAGCTCTGTCCATGCTCTTCGACCAGGTCGCCCAACAAGTACGTAAATCTCTTTGTGTTCATGTCAACCTTCTCCACCCCCCCTGTCCATCAGGGGGGGGGGCGTCTACCTCATACCCACACAGGGTTTCGATTCTTTGTTTGAGGTTACCTTTTGACAAATGGCTGCTAAATGGACACACGCCTTGAAGTAAGATCTCCAAATTCCGGTTACCCCCCCCCCAGGTCCGAGCGCAGGGATCCGCAGAGGGTGACGCATCGTCCCCGAAGAAAGCCCAGACTAAGATGCTTTTGGGCGTCAGCAGTTCATCCAGGATCGGCTGGATCGTCCAGCGCTACCTAAAGCTGCTGCCGAGCATCGCCAACGGCCGGGACGAGATGGCGGAAAGCACGGAGCAGTTTGACCGCTGGCTGACGCTGGAGCTGCTGGATCACTACGAGAGGATGACCAACAAGAAGAGAATGAGCTCGCTGTCCATGCAGCAGTGGCTGACGGGCGCGGCGTTTCACGTGCACCTGAGAATCCACCAGGTGAGACGAGGGGCAGGCTGCAGAGGGAGCCCCCCCCCCCTGTGGGGTGTTTGGTGCTGCAGGTGGAAACAGGGGAATCCCTGGGAGAGTTCTCCTGGTGAGGAAGACGAGGGTTTGCACGTCCGGGAGACTCTCTGCTTCTGTCCACATCAAGCCAAATGCTCCTTTTCCAACCCAGAAAAAGATCCCCCCCCCCCCATACACACACACACAAGGCGAATCTCTTGATTTACCAGTCCGTCTACATTCTGCAGGGGGCCTGGGTTCTCCCTTCGAGACAAGGTGAGGAGCTCGGGGGTGAGCCGGACACCCGGACACCTCCTCCAGCTGTTCCGGCCCGGGGAGAGGGAGGTCTGGAAATTGAGACACGTCCGTCCATCACTGGAGGATGGACGGATGTGTCCATCCTCCAGTGATGGACGGACGGGCGGAGCCCAGAATAGATGATTAGACTGTGGTCAATGAAAAAGCAGTTGCAGCTCACCCTTTGACATACCTGAGGTGCTGATCGGATCTCTGGTCTCTTTGTTCCGACAGGTCCGTCTGGGTTCCGTCCCAGTAGGATCAGCGATGTCGCTGCGCTGGTCCTATAAATCGGGGTTAACGCGTCTGATTCAGGGCTACGCAGCGTACCTCAACAGAAACATTCGGGAGACGCCAGCTCCGGGACCCGGAAAACCCGGAGCCGCCGGACCAAAACAAACCAACGCAGGTGACAGAACCAATCCGAGCCGTTCAACTGATGAAGGCCTGCTCAGTCCAGGGAACTCAACGGATGAAACATCACCCAGAATCATCATCAGCAGAACGCGTCAAAGAAACGGATCGACCGAGGGCGCCGGTTCTTCTGGAGACGGCAGGGAAGCGGAGCAGGGCCTGCTGGTCATCGAGCCAGGGAGGAACGTGAGTCACAGCGTGCAGCATCATCCCTGCGAGGCCGCGGCCATTCAGCAGGCCCTGGCGATCCGCATCATTAACGCCCAGGACTTGGAGCAGAACAGGAACTTCTTCCGCTATGCTGAGAAAGTCTTCCGCAGCCTCCTCAGGCAGAGCGACCACTTTGAGCTGAAGACGAATTGGACATGAGGCATCAATCCCTGATCCGGGAACTGCTCTGTTTGGGTACTCGAGCATACTTTGGAAAATCTTGATCGCAATTCAACGCGGTGATAACTTATGGTACGGTTATTGCGGAAAGGTGCATTTTGTGGAAATCCGACTCTCCAGCTGAGTTTCGAGCCTGGCTCAGGGAATCCGTCGATATATTACATATTGAGAGGCTTCAGGTACGACGTGACGGACCGCCTTCAAAAATGTCATAATGTGTGGAAACATATTAGAATACAGGAAACAGTAGACGACCCCTTCAGGTTGCATCCTTACAATGGCCAATAAAGGCTCATGTGGGCATGTAAATATTGTTAGAACCTTTTGTAACCCCATCTGTGAGCGTTCATGGTTTGTTTGTTTTTTTTGGGGGGGGGGGGGGTTCCTGGAACTTCCCCAGTTCCAGGAACCTCAACTATGCAGACCGGGCTTAGATCATTCGGCGCTGAAGCAGCAGCTGCAAACAGGGTGGAGATCGGAACAAACAATTCAAAGCTTTGCCGAGCTCGCCGGAATCTTTCCACGGATCAGCCGAATACTTGTGATACTACAGCGACCTTAGGAATACTCAGCATCTTCTTTGTGGCAGACAGTAGAACAAGTACTTCACCTCTCATTCATTTACTTCATTTATTTCACCCGAATTGCGCGATCCAGATGCAAAAGAGACAAATTAAAGTCCCGCCAGTTTTAATGAAGTTCTGCTCACAGATCAGCAGCGGAAGAACCCGACAGGAAGCGCAAACATCTCTTCCACAAGCATTTCTATTGGCTGCTTCGCTGGACAAACACACAGACGACCGTGAACACGACTCTGAAATCAATCATTGACCTTCTAGATTCTAGGTCAGGTTACTCCTGTTTTTTTTTTAAAGATAATCCATTGCTGTGGGGAAAGTAACATATTTTTTTTCTTTGGGGGACACAACGAAGGCCTCGCCATTCTTTGTTTCGTCGGTCACCAGATCCAGGATGGGCGCCACGGTTTCAGAGACACTGAGGACAAAGAGAACCTCCGTGAATTCAAAGGTCTGCAACACGGTTAGTGCTCCCGTCTCTTCTGGTAATTCACTCACCTCAGGACCCCCAGCGTGGCTACCAACTGCTCTTTGACCTCACGCAGCTCGGAGAACTGTCCCAGGTGAGACGTGGTGGTGGAGAAGAGGTCAGTTTGGACAAACGTTGGACAGAGGGCGTTGACTCTTACACCGTAGCCTAACGCAGCAAAGGCGGCCTGGCGACAAAATGTTAGCCTTTAAGGTGTAATGCGAGGACCGATGGGCGGACCTGTCCGAAACACCTGACCGTTAGCGTGCTAACCGGCCACATGTCCAGCCAGGCCAGGGTCAGATTGAAGGACACAAGAGTCCTACAGAGAACTTCCCTTACCGCAACACTCCGAGTGAAGCCGATCACCCCGTGCTTGGTTGCCGTGTAGACGGGGCAACACGTCAGAGGAAGAAGACCTGCAGGATGAGAGCAGCGAACATAAAACACAACAAAAGCCCCAAATAGCAGCACCGTGGAAGTTCTGGTCGACCCGCTTTGAGCCTGAGCTCTGCAATAAAGGCACGTCGCATCAGTTCGGTTCTGATGACAGACAAGTCCGTCCACCAAAGGAGAGATGGAATAAAAGTGCAGGTAGAGCATTAACTGCTCCATCCGACTCCGTGCAACTTCAAAGGAGCACAGGACATGCCGCTAACTTAAAAAAAGAATCATCATCTGCACCTGCGACCGACGCCGTGTTGACGATCACCCCGCCTCGATCGCCGTTCAACTTGCGCATGAGCTCCGTGGCCAGGTAGGTGCCCCTGATGACGGCCACCTGCGAGGCGAGAAGAGGCGTCAGCGGAGACGCCAGCGTTGCACAGTAGAACAAGAAACCGAGGGCGGCGCCGACCGGCCCGCTGCTCCTCTTACAAGGTTGACGGAGACGGTTTCCTCCGGCAGAGTTTCGTTCAGGATGCCGGCGTTGTTGCACAGGATGTCGAGTCCTCCAAAGATGTCCGCTGTCTTCTGCAGCGCATCTTGAGAAGAGATGGAGAGAGCAGTTAGGGCCATTTACCGTTGAGGGCATTTACGGCATGTGCAGGCGTTACCTCTGAACTGCTCCTCCGACCCAACGTCACAGGCGACAAACAGAACGCTCTCCGGTCCAAACTGTTCGGACAGGACCTCCTTCAAATTCTTGCCTGCGGTTTCGTTCACATCCAGGAGGGCGACCTGCACGGAACCAGGACACACACACGCCGTCAGTCCAAACGACACGCACACGCCGTCAGTCCAAACGACACACGCACACGCCGTCAGTCCAAACGACACGCACACGCCGTCAGTCCAAACGACACGCACACGCCGTCAGTCCAAACGACACACACACGCCGTCAGTCCAAACGACACGCACACGCCGTCAGTCCAAACGACACACGCACACGCCGTCAGTCCAAACGACACGCACACGCCGTCAGTCCAAACGACACGCACACGCCGTCAGTCCAAACGACACACGCACACGCCGTCAGTCCAAACGACACGCACACGCCGTCAGTCCAAACGACACACGCACACGCCGTCAGTCCAAACGACACACGCACACGCCGTCAGTCCAAACGACACGCACACGCCGTCAGTCCAAACGACACACGCACACGCCGTCAGTCCAAACGACACGCACACGCCGTCAGTCCAAACGACACACGCACACGCCGTCAGTCCAAACGACACGCACACGCCGTCAGTCCAAACGACACGCACACGCCGTCAGTCCAAACGACACACGCACACGCCGTCAGTCCAAACGACACACGCACACGCCGTCAGTCCAAACGACACGCACACGCCGTCAGTCCAAACGACACGCACACGCCGTCAATCCAAACGACACACACACACGCCATCAGTCCAAACGACACACGCACACGCCGTCAGTCCAAACGACACACGCACACGCCGTCAGTCCAAACGACACGCACACGCCGTCAGTCCAAACGACACGCACACGCCGTCAATCCAAACGACACACACACACACGCCGTCAGTCCAAACGACACGCACACGCCGTCAGTCCAAACGACACGCACACGCCGTCAGTCCAAACGACACACGCACACGCCGTCAGTCCAAACGACACACGCACACGCCGTCAGTCCAAACGACACACGCACACGCCGTCAGTCCAAACGACACGCACACGCCGTCAGTCCAAACGACACACGCACACGCCGTCAGTCCAAACGACACACGCACACGCCGTCAGTCCAAACGACACACGCACACGCCGTCAGTCCAAACGACACGCACACGCCGTCAGTCCAAACGACACACGCACACGCCGTCAGTCCAAACGACACGCACACGCCGTCAGTCCAAACGACACACGCACACGCCGTCAGTCCAAACGACACACGCACACGCCGTCAGTCCAAACGACACGCACACGCCGTCAGTCCAAACGACACGCACACGCCGTCAGTCCAAACGACACACGCACACGCCGTCAGTCCAAACGACACGCACACGCCGTCAGTCCAAACGACACACGCACACGCCGTCAGTCCAAACGACACACGCACACGCCGTCAGTCCAAACGACACGCACACGCCGTCAGTCCAAACGACACACGCACACGCCGTCAGTCCAAACGACACGCACACGCCGTCAGTCCAAACGACACACGCACACGCCGTCAGTCCAAACGACACACGCACACGCCGTCAGTCCAAACGACACGCACACGCCGTCAGTCCAAACGACACACGCACACGCCGTCAGTCCAAACGACACGCACACGCCGTCAGTCCAAACGACACGCACACGCCGTCAGTCCAAACGACACACGCACACGCCGTCAGTCCAAACGACACACGCACACGCCGTCAGTCCAAACGACACGCACACGCCGTCAGTCCAAACGACACGCACACGCCGTCAATCCAAACGACACACACACACGCCATCAGTCCAAACGACACACGCACACGCCGTCAGTCCAAACGACACACGCACACGCCGTCAGTCCAAACGACACGCACACGCCGTCAGTCCAAACGACACGCACACGCCGTCAGTCCAAACGACACGCACACGCCGTCAGTCCAAACGACACACGCACACGCCGTCAGTCCAAACGACACGCACACGCCGTCAGTCCAAACGACACACGCACACGCCGTCAGTCCAAACGACACGCACACGCCGTCAGTCCAAACGACACACGCACACGCCGTCAGTCCAAACGACACACGCACACGCCGTCAGTCCAAACGACACGCACACGCCGTCAGTCCAAACGACACACGCACACGCCGTCAGTCCAAACGACACGCACACGCCGTCAGTCCAAACGACACACGCACACGCCGTCAGTCCAAACGACACACACGTCAAGCCGGGAGAGATTTCTTCCAGACGGTAAACTACGCAGGATTGACTGGATGGTTTATTCACCATAATAGATGGGAAAAGTGAGTTTTTAATAATGTGGGACCTTTAAATTAAGTAATTACAGTTATTTCTTCCTTTAGATCTACTGTTTTTACAGTATTTTAATTGAAATTGATTTTAAATGATCCACTGATCCATAAAAACTAAGAGCCCCAAATCAAGCTTTAAACAATGATTTTTCCGCTGAGACTAACTTTTATAACCAGTTACAGTTACTGATTAACTGTGGGGGGGGGGGGGGGGGGGGCTACCAAAGCTTGTAGCTGCTGCATGCAAACTTCAAGACATTAAATAAATGGTTCTTGTTTTCCAAACTTACACTTATGTATCAAGTCTTTCCCCAAGATAATTATAAAGTTAAAGATATACATCTTTTCTGAAGACATTAAGTTGAGCAAATCCAAAGCAGATGCGTCACAGACGGTTTCTGGGTGTAAAACAAGGCGAGCAAAGTATCTCCAGATCCTTCTTACACTTAATGAAAAATGTTTTACACGGTAAAAACAGTCTGAAACGGTTTGAACTCGTGCGTTCAAAGGTCTTACTGGTCGGTGCCCGCGCTCCAGTTTTCCCCTTGCGCTATACTTTTACGCGTTTGATTTGCTTTTTGCGCGGACGCGCAGACTTTCTCCAAAAGCTGAAGAAGCGCAGGAATCAGGATGGGCCCCGGTGGGCCCGCCCCGGCCAACATCTGGAGCATCTGACACGTCAGAACCAACTATATTCGGGTCCTCTTTACTCCTTTAGGATTCTTTTTTCTTATTACCTTCGCTCCGTGTTGCAGGAGGAGCTCCGCCATCGCTTTCCCGATCCCCATCGCTGCGCCGGTCACTGCGGCGACTTTACCTGCCAACGCCATGGCTGCGGCTGGAGACGGGAGACGGGAGGGCGTCTGCAGGGACATTTAAAGAGGCTGACGTCACTGACGCCCACCAGACGGAAACAGAAATCACCCGAAGGACCGAGACAGATATGGAGGGTAAAACGTGTCCCCATGTCCAGGCATTCAGTTACTACTGTGTACTTCTATTTTTCATTTAGCTCTATATGACGTTTTGCCTCTTAACAATACTACTGTATATCTAATCAGTGGCGTGTTTGGCCACTGATTAGGGGGGCTGAAGCCCCCCTAAAATATTCTTAAGCCCCCCTAAATAATTTTGGGTTGTTTTATAAAAAAAAAAAAAATTTTTTTTTTTTTTTTTTTGTTCAGTGACCAAAAAATGCCGACATATTCTATTAAAGCCGCCAGAATATATGTTTAAAAACATGTAACCTGTCATTATTTACTTAAATCTGATCATGAATCAGTTTCCCCTCACTTCATGACGTAAGGTATAGAGAACCCGTTCCACCTGTTCCTATAGAGAATGCCCACATCACTGAAACAAGGTCCACGTTTTCCCTGTGGCCGCGCTACTTGTAGGACGTCGGTCCCTTCAGCGTGTTTGAACCACACAGAACATCATAGAAGAGCTTTAGGAGAAGAACGTGAACGGATGGATGAAGAATGGATAAAATAAAGTTTTTCGACAAAGTACGTTTATCACTGCTGGTAGTAACATTTAGTTATTGTGTGACACACTTAAAGGAAACGCACAGACGCATTAGCCATGGAGCTATGAGAGAACCACAGCCCTGTGCCACGCCCACATTCTCCCTGAATCAGGGGCAGAGACCTGTAGAACCTGCAGAACCTGGAGGAACCTGCAGGTTCACGCACTGAATAGAACTCAGACACAGTGAAAAGAGAGTTACTTTTCCCTTGCGTGGATAAGATGGCTGGCGAGCTTGAGTTTAGATTCTGCAGTAGATGCAGAGCTACTAAAAGGCATCCAGCATGCAGGCCTAAATGTGAGAACTTCTTGAGTGGATCACAATTGAATGAACTTCAGCCAGAAAACAGAGGAGGTTCTGGTGGCCTGAAACAGAGGCTGGATGTTCTCCCAAAGATATATTGTCTCTGCACAACCTCCTTGATTCAGACATGTTTTACTCTCTGAAGGTTCTACCCAAGTCGCCCTAACGGTGCCCGTAAGCAGCTGCTCATGTGAAAGGTCCTTTAGTGCCCTGCGTCGGTTGCACTGCGTCGGATGCACTGCGTCGGTTGCATTCCTGGCTGCATCAAACGAGCCAGAAAAGACTTCACAGTCTTGCAGTCAGTGAAGAAGACGAGCTTCAGAATCACAACAGAGTGATCCACTCTTAGAAATAGACGGCGTTCTTTGATGCTTCCATCCACCGAGTAACTTGTAATTTGAGCCATTTATTTTATTGTTAATGCTGTAAACATCCTCTTACTGGTTAAACCTGTTTATTGTTGTTTAAAACAGACTGAAATAATAATAATGTATAATTTCTCAGTCCTTGTTAGCCGTTTGTGAGGTTTTGTGCTCGTACGCTACATTTGCTCACATCCTGTGCATCTCCTGGGGGCTAAGCCCCCCCTGTCCTTAAAACCTAGTGACGCCCCTGTATCTAATACTATATATATTGTAACGTTGGTGCAAACCATGAATCAGGAGAGGAGGATTCATTAACAGGATTTATTCCAGCACTAACAGAACCGTTAACAGGGTCACTGTTACGGCCGGAACCCACGCCAACTCCAACTCACGTCACGCACACCTGTCAACCTCCAAGCCTCCACGGCCTTACAAACCGTTGATTTTTTCCTTACAAAATACAAAATAACCTTACACCATATATTTTTTTTTCAAATGCGTTTATTTATGTACATAGTTGGACATTATTAATTAGGATACAGTTCAATTTTGATATTTTAACTAAACTAAAGTATCCATTAATAATGCTTGTAATTTAAATTTTTAAATAAGAACAGATATTTTGGGGGAAAAAAATTGTTAGCACGTTTATTTTTGTAAACCAAACTTAAGTATCGATCCATGATGCTTGTAATTTAAATTTCAAACAGGGACAGAAAAGTACAAACCTTTGCTGGCTTGTGATTGGGAAACATGTTTTTCACGTTTCTTGATATTTGGTGCAGACCGGATGGGACTGTAACAGTTCGTGTTCGTGTTCGTGATTCCTACTCTGCAGAGAGTCAGTGAAGGCATCCAGGGAGGAGGGGCGGGGTGTGTGTGAGCGTGGAGGGGGGTGAGAGAGACGGGAGAGGATATCCGTTCTGTTAGCGGCGGGGTTACCGATTAATAAAAGCTTGTTCTGAGAACATCTCGTCCTTGTTTCAGCGTCTGACGGACGCTACAAATGTGCGTTTTCCCGTACAGATGTTCTTCTACGCCGTGCACGTCTTAGAATGCATAAAAACCGCACTTTGTACGGCAAAAACGTACCGGTTGACAGGTACGCGCCAGGAACCTTCCGCTGCAGCGCGCTACTCTCCGCTCTCGGCTCTCTCTCACTTCCCACTCTGCGCGCGTACATAACACGTCATTTAAAGGAACAGTACAACACAAACTTTATAATGATATTCCCCTAAGGATCATTACAATATTATGTATATCTAGTACTGCTCTTTCTATATAGGCTATCTCCTTTTTTTTTTTTTTACAACTGTCAAATAAAACTCATGAATTAATGTCATGTTAGAATAAAAAAAAAAAGTCATGTCTGAATGAATGAATATATGAATGAATGATTATAATTAGGCCCGAGCGCCTATACTAGGCGTAAGGGGCTATTGCTTTTGCAACGCAGAAGACGACAAGTTGACGAGCGCAGCTCGTCAACTCTCGACAAAGTTGACGAGCGCAGCTCGTCAACCCTCGACAAAGTTGACGAGCGCAGCTCGTCAACCCTCGGCATCCAACACACTCACGCACACACACACCGACACTCAACAGCACACACACACACACCGACACTCAACAACACACACGCACACACACAGACATCGATGTATTTTGTGTAAAAATCGCATACTCAGAAAAAAAGTTATATTGTTTTTGCAAAAATTCTTTATTCTTTATTCTTTATTAGGCCCGAGCGCCTATTCTAGGCGTAAGGGGCTATTGCTTTTGCAACGCAGAAGACAAGTTGACGAGCGTAGCGAGTCAACCCTCGACAAAGTTGACGAGCGCAGCTCGTCAACCCTCGGCATCCAACTTTGCCATGCTGTTGAGGACGACCAACACACTCACGCACACACACACCGACACTCAACAGCACACACACACACCCCGACACTAAACAACACAAATGCACACACACAGAGATCCACAAACACGAGTTGACGAGCGCAGCGAGTCAACTCGTGTTTGTAACTGTCTTCCGATGGTTGACGAGCGCAGCGAGTCAACCATCGGGCGACCAACACACCCACGCCCACACCCACGACACTCAACAGCACACACACACACACCCCGACACTAAACAACACAGACACACAGACACACACACACACACACAAACACGAGTTGACGAGCGAAGCTCGTCAACTCGTGTTTGTGTGCCCCCACAGACGCGTAGCCCTCGTCGAGACCATTCCAAAAACGTATTTTGTGTAGAAATCGCATACTCAGAAAAAAAGTTATATTGTTTTTGCAAAAATTCTTTCTTCTTTATTCTTCTTTATTCTTTATTCTGCTGTTTAAACGGCAATTTGACCCCCTGAACATGCTCGAAAACTCACCAAACTTTGAACCAAGCTCAGAACCGGCGAAAAATTAATTATTTTATGTGTTTTGAAATTGGGCATGAAAAAGTGGCGCGCTAGCGCCACCTACAAAAATCACAATGCATTGTGCCTATGGGGGGTCCGACGCCAACTTTGTCGGACAGCCACGAAATTCGGTACACACATGCGTCAAGTCAGGGCAAAAAAAAAAAAGTATTATGGCCACGCCCCCAGACACACAGGAAGGCGGCCATATTGGATATAATTTTAAAAACTGCAGAGTCAGCGTTTGCACACACACACACTCCAATCCAAACCAAATTTTAAACACTTATTGACCCTTCCTACCTGGACACTTTAAAAGGGAAACTTTGACAATCAGCCTTACAGCGCCCCCTAGAGAACGATAACAAAAATTGAATGGGAATTAAAAACACACTTTGCCAGAAATGATTGAAACTTACCAGAAAAGTCCCTCATGTGGTCCCGATCAAAAAACACAATCGTAACCATGTTGTTGGTTTTACGGTGTTGCCGTGGCGATGGCAACCCCTCCTATGGGGAAGGGTCCGACGCCAACTTTGTCGGACAGCCACGAAATTCGGTACAGACATGCGTCATGTCAGGGCAAAAAAATTAATTAGGCCCGAGCGCCTATTCTAGGCGTAAGGGGCTATTGCTTTTGCAACGCAGAAGACAAGTTGACGAGCGTAGCGAGTCAACCCTCGACAAAGTTGACGAGCGCAGCTCGTCAACCCTCGGCATCCAACTTTGCCATGCTGTTGAGGACGACCAACACACTCACGCACACACACACCGACACTCAACAGCACACACACACACCCCGACACTAAACAACACAAATGCACACACACAGAGATCCACAAACACGAGTTGACGAGCGCAGCGAGTCAACTCGTGTTTGTGTGCCCCCACAGACGCGTAGCCCTCGTCGAGACCATTCCGAAAATGTATTTTGTGTAGAAATCGCACACTCAGAAAAAAAGTTATATTGTTTTTGCAAAAATTCTTTATTCTTCTTTTTTCTTTATTCTTTATTCTTTATTCTTTATTCTGCTGTTTAAACGGCAATTTGACCCCCTGAACATGCTCGAAAACTCACCAAACTTTGAACCAAGCTCAGAACCGGCGAAAAATTAATTATTTTATGTGTTTTAAAATTGGGCATGAAAAAGTGGCGCGCTAGCGCCACCTACAAAAATCACAATGCGTTGTGCCTATGGGGGGTCCGACGCCAACTTTGTCGGACAGCCACGAAATTCGGTACACACATGCGTCAAGTCAGGGCAAAAAAAAAAAAGTATTATGGCCACGCCCCCAGACACACAGGAAGGCGGCCATATTGGATATAATTTTAAAAACTGCTGAGTCAGCGTTTGCACACACACACACTCCAATCCAAACCAAATTTTAAACACTTATTGACCCTTCCTGCCTGGACACTTTAAAAGGGAAACTTTGACAATCGGCCTTACAGCGCCCCCTAGAGAACGATAACAAAAATTGAATGGGAATTAAAAAAATACTTTGCCAGAAATGATTGAAACTTACCAGAAAAGTCCCTCATGTGGTCCCGATCAAAAAACACAATCGTAACCATGTTGTTTTTACGCTGTTGCCATGGCGATGGCAACCCCTCCTATGGGGAGGGGTCCGACGCCAACTTTGTCGGACAGCCACGAAATTCGGTACAGACATGCGTCATGTCAGGGCAAAAAAAAAATGTATTGTGGCCACGCCCCCAGACACACAGGAAGGCGGCCATATTGGATTGAAACTCCTGACGGCAGATGGCCATATAATCCAAATAACGATTTGACTAAACTGTGAGCTACCAATGCAGCTCAAATCTAAACACTTGTGAAGCACTCAGGACAAAAGCGGCGCGCGTCGGCGGGTCAGCTCAACGGCCTGTCGGCCGGCGAGGGCCTACAACGCCGCTTGCGGCTTTAATTCTTTATTCTTCTTCTTTGTTCTGCTGTTTAAACGGCAATTTGACCCCCTGAACATGCTCGAAAACTCACCAAACTTTGAACCAAGCTCAGAACCGGCGAAAAATTAATTATTTTATGTGTTTTAAAATTGGGCATGAAAAAGTGGCGCGTCAGCGCCACCTACAAAAATCACAATGCATTGTGCCTATGGGGGGTCCGACGCCAACTTTGTCGGACAGCCACGAAATTCGGTACACACATGCGTCAAGTCAAGGCAAAAAAAAAAAAGTATTATGGCCACGCCCCCAGACACACAGGAAGGCGGCCATATTGGATATAATTTTAAAAACTGCTGAGTCAGCGTTTGCACACACACACAATCCAATCCAAACCAAATTTTAAACACTGATTGACCCTTCCTACCTGGACACTTTAAAAGGGAAACTTTGACAATCAGCCTTACAGCGCCCCCTAGAGAACGATAACAAAAATTTAATGGGAATTAAAAAAACACTTTGCCAGAAATGATTGAAACTTACCAGAAAAGTCCCTCATGTGGTCCCGAACAAAAAACACAATCGTAACCATGTTGTTGTTTTTACGCTGTTGCCATGGCGATGGCAACCCCTCCTATGGGGAGGGGTCCGACGCCAACTTTGTCGGACAGCCACGAAATTTGGTACAGACATGCGTCATGTCAGTGCAAAAAAAAAAAAAATATGGCCACGCCCCCAGACACACAGGAAGGCGGCCATATTGGATTGAAACTCCTGATGGCAGATGGCCATATAATCCAAATAACGATTTGACTAAACTGTGAGCTACTCATGCAGCTCAAATCTAAACACTTGCGAAGCACTCAGGACAAAAGCGGCGTGCGTCGGCGGGTCAGCTCAACGGCCTGTCGGCCGGCGAGGGCCTACAACGCCGCTTGCGGCTTTAATCTTATAATTCCTTCCCTTCTGGGCTTGCTGCGATCGGTAAATTAAAAGAGATGATCACAATATTAAGGCTACATATATTTATTTGGACTTAAATAATTAAATATGGTGCCACAGCAGTGAAAATAACTAATAATCATAAAACTTATAGAAAAATGTCAAAGTGGAAATCCACGTGGTCATCGGGAGCTGGTTGATTAGTAAAATAAATGTGGTGCCAGTTTCAACTAGGAAAGCTCCACATTTCCAGTCTTTCCTGATTAGACTAGAACTGCGTCTTAACGACCCGTTTTTCTAGTAATGGGGTTAAAACCGGATTTGCTTTGTTCTGAGATATTTCTCATTCTAGCAAAACAAGAAAGTCAGGAGTTAGCATTTGCTGTTTTTGTTTTTTTTCTTTATTAAAGGAAAAGCATATTTACTACAAATTACAAATAACACTAATAGCGAATCACATCAGCCTACAAAGCAGATATTATGAATATTAAATGATATAATACAAGATCTCATTCAAGCATTTTACATTTTTCCATTTTATATATTTTTTTTGTTTTTTTCCTTGTTTTCAGCTTTTTTTCCCTCATGATAAGCCTCGGATATTGTAACGTAATGAACGATCTGCGTGGTTCATGTAGTTAGACATTATTCATATGGCTTTATGCAATTTTGTCCTTTTTTTTTTCTTTCCCAGTCTCAGACATCCCAAACGCTCCTCGTTTACGACTCCTCCATCCAGAGTCCGGCCAGAAGGCCAAATGGAAAACCGACAGGAATCGGGTGTGGCGCCCCCTACAGGTTGTTGGACAGCAAGCAGTTCCACGTTGCCAGAAACTCCCTCAAATGTCTGATGGCCACCCGAGGGTGGGACCATGCGACTCCCCCAGGAAGACGCCCCCTAGAGGCGATCTGTGGTGTATGCACCCATACACCCACGCACCCCACTTCTCCCATTGCAAGGCTTCGCCGGTTTGGGGGAAACAAGTGTCCTCATCGCTCATTATTATTCATCTGTAGTAAACACAGATCCAGAGCTCCCTGAAGATAAACGTAACCAAACAAAAAAGAAAACGTACAGCTTTGCATTTCTGGCATTTACATATTTCCGTGGATTCGTAAGAAGGCGAAGAACATGCATTCACAAGACAAGACAAAGACGTCATCCAGCGGGGCCGGGGGGGGGGGGGGGGGTGTCCATAGAAACAAGAAGCAGAATGTTCCAACAGTGTCGGGGCTTGGGAACTTAAGTAGATCCATTTCAGCTCATGTAACTGTGCTGTTCGGCTCAGGAGCAAAAACTGAAGTAGAAAATGGAAAATTGTCCATTTGCATATCAACACGTTAAGACTTTTAGGAACTCCTTGTTGAATTTAAAACACAAAACCCAATTATTTTGGTTTGAAGAGAAGATTTAGCGGCTCCGCCCATCAAAAAACAAAAAACCTCCACTGACTGATCTCTGGGCCAGACGCAGATTTAGTCCTGGCAGCGAGTAACTGTCGCCGTTCCCTTTCCTGTTTGTGTGTTCCCATTTCTGAAAATCATCAAACAGCGCGACACAAACCGCCGTCTCGACAAGAACGCCGGAAACACTGCAGATTGAAATCAAAAAAGCAATAAGAGATTATCGCGAGAGCACAGAACAAAACAAGTTAAAGTACACAGAAGTAAGGCAGATATATCATCTATAAACAAAAGCTGCGGTTTTCTCTTCATCTGCTAAATTCACATTTACATTAGTGGAGGAAAGGAACCTCCCTCCAGCCGGACGCAGGGGGACGCGTGTCCGTCGCCCTCGTGCTGCTACATCTGTACCTGGATCGCCGTCCGGGTGTGAAACAAGAGGCGTCGCCACCGGGGGGGGGGGGGGGGGGGCACCTGCGACAGAGCTTCTCCTCACGGCCGTCGCTTCTTCAAGTAATGCGGATCGATGATTCCAGTCCCGATCACCGCTACCGTCAACGGATGGATGGATCGATGTCAAAGGATGGATGCAGCTTGTCTGAGGGGGGGGGGGGGGGGGGTTAGGGACGCTCCCGTCTCTGCTCTACACCCCACTCAAGTGTTTTTTTTTTGGGGGGGGGGGGCTTGAGTTTAGATTCTGCAGTAGATGCAGAGCTACTAAAAGGCATCCAGCATGCAGGCCTAAATGTGAGAACTTCTTGAGTGGATCACAATTGAATGAACTTCAGCCAGAAAACAGAGGAGGTTCTGGTGGCCTGAAACAGAGGCTGGATGTTCTCCCAAAGATATATTGTCTCTGCACAACCTCCTTGATTCAGACATGTTTTACTCTCTGAAGGTTCTACCCAAGTCGCCCTAACAGTGCCCGTAAGCAGCTGCTCATGTGAAAGGTCCTTTAGTGCCCTGCGTCGGTTGCACTGCGTCGGATGCACTGCGTCGGTTGCATTCCTGGCTGCATCAAACGAGCCAGAAAAGACTTCACAGTCTTGCAGTCATTGAAGAAGACGAGCTTCAGAATCACAACAGAGTGATCGACTCTTAGAAATATACGGCGTTCTTTGATGCTTCCATCCACCGAGTAACTTGTAATTTGAGCCATTTATTTTATTGTTAATGCTGTAAACATCCTCTTACTGGTTAAACCTGTTTATTGTTGTTTAAAACAGACTGAAATAATAATAATGTATAATTTCTCAGTCCTTGTTAGCCGTTTGTGAGGTTTTGTGCTCGTACGCTACATTTGCTCACATCCTGTGCATCTCCTGGGGGCTAAGCCCCCCCTGTCCTTAAAACCTAGTGACGCCCCTGTATCTAATACTATATATATTGTAACGTTGGTGCAAACCATGAATCAGGAGAGGAGGATTCATTAACAGGATTTATTCCAGCACTAACAGAACCGTTAACAGGGTCACTGTTACGGCCGGAACCCACGCCAACTCCAACTCACGTCACGCACACCTGTCAACCTCCAAGCCTCCACGGCCTTACAAACCGTTGATTTTTTCCTTACAAAATACAAAATAACCTTACACCATATATTTTTTTTTCAAATGCGTTTATTTATGTACATAGTTGGACATTATTAATTAGGATACAGTTCAATTTTGATATTTTAACTAAACTAAAATATCCATTAATAATGCTTGTAATTTAATTTTTTAAATAAGAACAGATATTTTGGGGGGAAAAAATTGTTAGCACGTTTATTTTTGTAAACCAAACTTAAGTATCGATCCATGATGCTTGTAATTTAAATTTCAAACAGGGACAGAAAAGTACAAACCTTTGCTGGCTTGTGATTGGGAAACATGTTTTTCACGTTTCTTGATATTCGGTGCAGACCGGATGGGACTGTAACAGTTCGTGTTCGTGTTCGTGATTCCTACTCTGCAGAGAGTCAGTGAAGGCATCCAGGGAGGAGGGGCGGTGTGTGTGTGAGCGTGGAGGGGGGTGAGAGAGACGGGAGAGGATATCCGTTCTGTTAGCGGCGGGGTTACCGATTAATAAAAGCTTGTTCTGAGAACATCTCGTCCTTGTTTCAGCGTCTGACGGACGCTACAAATGTGCGTTTTCCCGTACAGATGTTCTTCTACGCCGTGCACGTCTTAGAATGCATAAAAACCGCACTTTGTACGGCAAAAACGTACCGGTTGACAGGTACGCGCCAGGAACCTTCCGCTGCAGCGCGCTACTCTCCGCTCTCGGCTCTCTCTCACTTCCCACTCTGCGCGCGTACATAACACGTCATTTAAAGGAACAGTACAACACAAACTTTATAATGATATTCCCCTAAGGATCATTACAATATTATGTATATCTAGTACTGCTCTTTCTATATAGGCTATCTCCTTTTTTTTTTTTTTACAACTGTCAAATAAAACTCATGAATTAATGTCATGTTAGAATAAAAAAAAAAAGTCATGTCTGAATGAATGAATATATGAATGAATGATTATAATCTTATAATTCCTTCCCTTCTGGGCTTGCTGCGATCGGTAAATTAAAAGAGATGATCACAATATTAAGGCTACATATATTTATTTGGACTTAAATAATTAAATATGGTGCCACAGCAGTGAAAATAACTAATAATCATAAAACTTATAGAAAAATGTCAAAGTGGAAATCCACGTGGTCATCGGGAGCTGGTTGATTAGTAAAATAAATGTGGTGCCAGTTTCAACTAGGAAAGCTCCACATTTCCAGTCTTTCCTGATTAGACTAGAACTGCGTCTTAACGACCCGTTTTTCTAGTAATGGGGTTAAAACCGGATTTGCTTTGTTCTGAGATATTTCTCATTCTAGCAAAACAAGAAAGTCAGGAGTTAGCATTTGCTGTTTTTGTTTTTTTTCTTTATTAAAGGAAAAGCATATTTACTACAAATTACAAATAACACTAATAGCGAATCACATCAGCCTACAAAGCAGATATTATGAATATTAAATGATATAATACAAGATCTCATTCAAGTATTTTACATTTTTCCATTTTATATATTTTTTTTGTTTTTTTCCTTGTTTTCAGCTTTTTTTCCCTCACGATAAGCCTCGGATATTGTAACGTAATGAACGATCTGCGTGGTTCATGTAGTTAGACATTATTCATATGGCTTTATGCAATTTTGTCCTTTTTTTTTTCTTTCCCAGTCTCAGACATCCCAAACGCTCCTCGTTTACGACTCCTCCATCCAGAGTCCGGCCAGAAGGCCAAATGGAAAACCGACAGGAATCGGGTGTGGCGCCCCCTACAGGTTGTTGGACAGCAAGCAGTTCCACGTTGCCAGAAACTCCCTCAAATGTCTGATGGCCACCCGAGGGTGGGACCATGCGACTCCCCCAGGAAGACGCCCCCTAGAGGCGATCTGTGGTGTATGCACCCACACACCCACGCACCCCACTTCTCCCATTGCAAGGCTTCGCCGGTTTGGGGGAAACAAGTGTCCTCATCGCTCATTATTATTCATCTGTAGTAAACACAGATCCAGAGCTCCCTGAAGATAAACGTAACCAAACAAAAAAGAAAACGTACAGCTTTGCATTTCTGGCATTTACATATTTCCGTGGATTCGTAAGAAGGCGAAGAACATGCATTCACAAGACAAGACAAAGACGTCATCCAGCGGGGCCGGGGGGGGGGGGGTGTCCATAGAAACAAGAAGCAGAATGTTCCAACAGTGTCGGGGCTTGGGAACTTAAGTAGATCCATTTCAGCTCATGTAACTGTGCTGTTCGGCTCAGGAGCAAAAACTGAAGTAGAAAATGGAAAATTGTCCATTTGCATATCAACACGTTAAGACTTTTAGGAACTCCTTGTTGAATTTAAAACACAAAACCCAATTATTTTGGTTTGAAGAGAAGATTTAGCGGCTCCGCCCATAAAAAAACAAAAAACCTCCACTGACTGATCTCTGGGCCAGACGCAGATTTAGTCCTGGCAGCGAGTAACTGTCGCCGTTCCCTTTCCTGTTTGTGTGTTCCCATTTCTGAAAATCATCAAACAGCGCGACACAAACCGCCGTCTCGACAAGAACGCCGGAAACACTGCAGATTGAAATCAAAAAAGCAATAAGAGATTATCGCGAGAGCACAGAACAAAACAAGTTAAAGTACACAGAAGTAAGGCAGATATATCATCTATAAACAAAAGCTGCGGTTTTCTCTTCATCTGCTAAATTCACATTTACATTAGTGGAGGAAAGGAACCTCCCTCCAGCCGGACGCAGGGGGACGCGTGTCCGTCGCCCTCGTGCTGCTACATCTGTACCTGGATCGCCGTCCGGGTGTGAAACAAGAGGCGTCGCCACCGGGGGGGGGGGGGGGGGGGCACCTGCGACAGAGCTTCTCCTCACGGCCGTCGCTTCTTCAAGTAATGCGGATCGATGATTCCAGTCCCGATCACCGCTACCGTCAACGGATGGATGGATCGATGTCAAAGGATGGATGCAGCTTGTCTGAGGGGGGGGGGGTTAGGGACGCTCCCGTCTCTGCTCTACACCCCACTCAAGTGTTTTTTTTTTGGGGGGGGGGGGCATCAAACCACCACCAGGTTGGCTTCAGCACAAAAAAGCACGACAAACAGGAACAGGACGGGACAGACAGACCAGTGTCTTCTGGAAGACAGTTCAGGAGACGTAGCACCACCTGGTGGCCTCTGGGGGAAAGACTTCAACGCTGTACAATCAATAGTAAGGGGGGGGGCACAAGTTAGAAGCAGTAAAACCATTAAAATAAGGCAACTTTCAAAGATCCCGTCCACGAATGGATTGATTTATGTCTCATCAAAGTCCATGAAATAAATCACTTTTAAGCTCCGCCCCCTCCGCTCAAGAGGACATCTGTGGATGGAAATGTCCGTCTCTTGGCTCAAATCCACTTTGGCCCAGTTGGATGTGTGGGGGGGGGGTCATTTCTGATGCCGTGTTGTTGATATTTCTACAATCTCATAATTAAAAATCCGAGATCTGGGCAAGAAATCAAAAATCTGTCAGCCAGCAGGACAAAGACGATCAAAGAGGGACGCCAGAGACTTAAAAAAAAAGGAGGAGGGGGGGGGGGGGGGGGGGGCGTTCACTTTGAAAATAGAAAGGAGATCAGAGCTCCGTCTGCGTCGTCACTCCTTCAGACAAAAAGGCCGTAAAGCTAATCAATAAGCCACGTATCAATCAAAAGTTTCCACAGGGGGAGAAGCTTCTCATTCTGAATGAGCTGCCCCGCCCCCTGGTGGCGACTGGCTGACGCGGCTCGAGTTGATCCATGTCGTCTGGCGAGGCCTGCAGCTACTTCAGCGTCTGAGTGTCTGGTTCGGGGGCCGCGGCCTCCTGGCTGGGGGGGCTGGCATCGTCGTCCTTGGCCGTGGCGGAGGCGGAGGCCGGGCCGGCCTGGCTGAGGGGCCGGCCGGAAGGCTGAGAGGGGTGCCGGCGGCGCCCGTCCCCGCCGGACGAGTGTCTTCGGCGGCCTCTCTCCTCCATCGGTGGCTGGGGGAAGAGAACAGACGACGAGAACAGCCTCATTCGGGTCCGGGACTCGAACCCCCCCCGTGCGTCCTGCATTCCAGCTGGAACCGCCTTTCAAACCAAAGAGTCGTCTTACTTACGTCAACCCTGAAATCTTCCAGACGCTTGAACTTGCTTAAGTAACCCTGCAGCTTTCCCTCGATCTCCAGGCTCTTGGCTTTCGAGTATTTGAGGAAGGCCCAGAACTTCTCCAGCCCGTAGAGCTGACCTGGGGACAGACGAACGGAGACGCATCCGTCTCAGTGGACTAGCAGCCGGGGGGGGGGGGGGGGGGGTGTCGTGAGATCTACTCCTCGTCTTCCTCACCGGCCTCGTAGTCCTTCACCGTCTCCTCCTGGAAGTCCTTGAAGATGTCCGGCCTGAACTTCCGCTCCAGCCCGTAGCTGTAGTACCTGAACAGACACTCCAAGCCGTACCTGACGGGGATCCCCCCCCCCAGAAACACCCCTGTGAGGACCGAGCGGCAGAAACCAGGTGTGCGAGTGCGTCAGCGAGGCCCCCCACCTGTAGCCCTCCTTCCCGTCCCTCCACCACCAGCTGCTTGAACTCCTCGTACATCTTCCTGTTGAAGTGGTCTCGCAGGAAAAACGACCAGAAGCGGAAGAGCGTGTTCATCTCTTGCGATTGGCCGATTCCCAGCCGCTTCCGCTCTGGAGGAAGACGCGCAGTTAAACCCACAAGGCGAACGGCGGCGAAGAGGAAACGACCGCGCGGCGGAGGAAGGGGAGCGCGCCGTACCGTTCAGGCAGCGCCGGCGGTACTTGTGGTAGACGTGCTGCGTGAAGCCGTTCTCCTTCAGCAGCTCGTGGGACGGGTGCTGGAACTTGGGGAGGGACTGCGGCGTGCAGCCGACGTTACCCAGGGCGGGGGTGCCCTCCGAGGGGCTGGCGGTGGAGCTGAGAGGAGGAAGAGGAGGAGGAGGAGAACAGTACAGGGGTCAATCGCGTCATCGCCAGGACCGAACGCCGCCCGCCGCCCGGGGGGCGCCTCACCTGACGGACGCCGTGCGGGAGCGGTGCTCCCTGGAGTCCATCACCCAGCCGACGTGACACTCCATGGGGGGTTGGAGCTGTGGCGAGTCTTTCTCTTTCTCGGCGTCTTGAGATTCAAACGTTTAGCGGGTCAGCCCACCGAAACATCGGGAACGTCTCACGCCACGGCGCTCGCCCTACCTTGGCGTCCACCGGCCGGCTTTCCTTCACCACCGGGTAGAAACGCGGCGTCATGGTCTGGTCCTTCCGGTGAGGGGGTGCGCGGCGTGCGCGGCGTCCGGGCACTGCGGTAGTTGGGGGAGTCGGGCACGGTGGCGGGGAGCGAGCGGGCCATCGCGGAGGGCTCGGGGGCGCCGAACAGCTTGTTGGCTAAAGCGTCTGTGGCGACTGAGGAGGAGGAGGAGGAGAAGCTTCGTCTCAGCCAATCACGAGACAGAACTGCTGAAAACCGACGACGATGCTAGGCTAGCCTGCCGCTAACGGTTTGCATCTCAGCAGGTTCTGGGTTCTTACTCTGCTGGGGCCGGGGGGGGCCCGGGGGGACTTCCTGGTTGGGGTCGATGGGGGGTTCGGGGGTCAGGCAGTCGAACTGTTCGCGGCTTATCAGGTGGACCTTCTTGAAGTTCTCCACCTCTTGCTGCAGGAATGAGAGAAACGGGCGTTGCTATGACAACCACTCAAGGCAGGAAGAGATCAAAGGATTCTGGATAAATGACGCTTCAAGGATGAAACGGGTTCTGTTTTGTTCGTCCTTTACAAACTAAATGTGTCGGAGAGGAAGTCGAGTCCGGCTGCTGTCCCTCTGATCCGACCCCGCGGGTCACCTCGGATTCAAACCTTCAACTTCGGACAGCTAATCTGATCCGGTTCCTCAGCAGCAGCTCTCGTTCCCCCCCCCCCCCCACGTCAGACTCACACTCATCCTGTCATCCATCCAAGCACCCCCGGACCTTTGAGCGTTCATCTTTTGACTCCGGCCTTCAGACCGGCGCCGCGTACGACGAGTGTATTTATAAGGACACGCCCCCAATTCTACACGCCGCTGGATGAGCCGGCGAACAATGAGCCAACAAAACCACAAAGGGGCGCAGTGAAAACAAAAAGCATTCGTCCACGTCCAGAACAGCTGGGGGGTAGACGGGGCAGGCAAGTCCCCGACCTACGTCCCCGTCCTACGTCCCCGTCCTATGTCCCCCCCCCCCCCCCCCCCCCCCCGGCGAAGGGGCCGACGGCCTCACCTTGATGGTGGCGTACTCGGGCTCGTACG